>NW_027514383.1:682500-820000 GCF_048772815.1 Callospermophilus lateralis | reverse complement strand
CTAATTTCAATAAAAGCTCTGGAGAACTCTCATAGGCAGGCTTCCCAAAGAGTGGCCAAAAGGTCACATGAATCCATGCCCAATGAGATCTACTATGTGAGATCCATGTGTCTTCTGACTCTCAACTATGGCTGCCAAATCATTAAGAAAAACAAAACGTCATATCTTGGCTGAGATTCTTAGTGGTCTATGCAAAGCCACCCTGGACCTAGATCTCAGTTTCCAAGGGCGACTATCATGCGTGGGCTCTTAAATACCAACACCATTCATGGAAATACTTCTCTGAGGTCAGTTCCAGAACTCAGTCTCTAAGGGGAATCACAGCAGAGTTCAAGCCCAGGTGGACCCAGTCATCTCTACCAACCACCAAACAAATAACCACAAATGAAATCAAACACTCCCACATGGCCCTCATGTTCTTCCATATAGACACTCATCATAAATTCTGGCTGGAGGTTTCCATGAGGGGAGCAGCCCAAGACATTGTCCAAAATAAACTCCCTTGCCTCTCATTTGCCTAAAGTAAGGGTGGCGTGGACACCCTTCCTCTAAACCAGGAATGATCAAATAGGCCTGCCATTAATACTGCTCCGTTTCTACAAATTGAGGCCTTCTGACTGTGGGGTTTAGATTCTTTATGTGAATTGGTGTCATGAGAAAAGCCTAGCACCTATGGGCTAGCCTCTGAAAGGCTTTGAAGAACTCATTGATATAAAGATTCCTCTTCTCATTTGATGGAGGTCAGGAACCTTACAGAGGAAGGAGAGAGACTTCATCCACAATGACTGCTCTTTTGGCCATTTTGGTTTGAATGCACACATGGGTTCTTTAGATCCGTCAGGTACTGAGAAACTAAGCCATTCAAGAGGTTGGTTAAGACACATCCCTTTCCAAAGCAATTAAGCAAAGAGCCACAGATGATGCACATTCATTTCCATTTGAAAACTCTTTTCTTGAGACTTCACAAAAGTTTGGCCTGAGGCAAAGAACTTCCTGATATTCAGGACAACAGAACAATAGGTAATTAGAAGTCCCAAAGCTGGGTTTCTTCACTGAGACTTGTCAGAAGCCAGTGGTGAGCCACTACCTGCTTTCTCATGAAAGCCCCCTCTTCAGAGCTTTCCTGGCATTTGGCCATCCTCACATCTGTAGGTACCAAGATTGACTGACTCTGTCCTTGGTAAATCCAAACAAGTGACACCACTAGGAGTGGGACTGGGACTGGGTCTGTGTGCCTTGCTTCCTGCATTCCAAGTTCCAACACCAAGGAAGTGATGTGAGGTCACTTCTCTCAGGAACTGAATGAGGTCACTGGCTTGGCAACCACTTTGTCCTAACAGTTGCTTCCAAGGGTCACATGAGATGGAGGCTTCCCCTATTTCCTGTGACACTTTCACAAATTAGAATGATATATCAACCATAGGCAACTGGCAACAGCTCTCCACAGAGTCCTGATTTGGTCCATCTTCTCTACATTAAGAAGGGAGAGGCTGATGAAGACACAACCCTTCATCCTGACCAGGTTGTTTGCCATGGAAGATGACTTTTGTTCTCTCAGGACCTTCATAGCTGCCTAAGTCTTCTCTAGGGATTACTTCTGCATGGACCTTTGAGGTTCTCAGCAGATAGAAGATCTCCCACATTCCAGTATTATAAGACCAACTCTGTCCCTGCTCGTCTGTAAAGTAAGACTGAGAAAACACTGTATGGTTAGGGTAAATAACAGGTTCGATTTGGGTTAGGAATCATTTTGCTGGTTAAATAATGGTATTGGCAACCTGCGATATTTATAAGAATATAGAGGTGAAATGTATGTACGAAAACAGAAATCTAAGTAAGATTGGAAGGCCAGAAGGAAATTGGGCCCTCGATTGTGATACATAGCATTGAATTACGTTCTGCACAGATGTCTCAGATAAATAGATATACAATGGCATCGAACCTTGTACCTTGGTTGATTAAATGTGAAAGAGAACATCCAGTCAAAAAGGGATAGTCGGTACGATTAGGAAGATAGTAGGTAGTTTTAGGAAGAAGAGTGAGTGTAAGATTTGCAACCAAAGTTTTTAGCAATAGGGTTTCGGTTAGAGAATGAATTTAAATAACAGCACATGTGAAGAGTCAGTCACAATGATGAACTTGCGAAAATATGTAGGTAAGCAGATATCAATAGAGACATTATGAAATCAGGCAAAGTATAAAGTGAGAGATAGGCTTTGACATTGTCACCAGGGTTGAGTTTGAATATGTAGTCTTAGGAAGAAACAAATATGTAGTCACCAATAGAATTGACATTTGAGAGCATTTGCAACCTGGACATGGATGATTTTAGTAATCCATGTTCATTTTTTAATTTAGGCTTTGGTACAATAATAAATGTGACTTTGAATTTTTTGTCCAGAATATTTCTGTGAATAAATGTATATGTAGATAAGGTGACATGAGTATTTCTTCCACCATTTCTGGTAGCAATATTGACTGACTACTACTGACTGATAGGTATAGATTCTTTATGTGATTTGGAGTCATGAGAAACCCATGCACCTCTTCAGGGATTGAAGAACTCATTTGACCCAAAGGATCCCTATTCTCACTTTATAGAGGTCAGGAACCTAACAGAGGAAGGCAAGAAACTTCATGCACAATGACTGAACTTTTTGCCATTTTGGTTTTGGATGTACACATGCGATCTTTCTTTAGATCCATCAGGTACTGATAATCTAAGTCACAACCACTCACAGTACCAAGAGGCTGATTCAGACACATCTCTTTCCAAAGAAATTAAGCAAAGAGCCACAGGTGATGCCCTTTCATTTTCATTTGAAAACTGTTTACTTCAGGCTTCACAAAGGTGTGCCTGAGGCAAAGACCTCCCTGACATTCAGGGCAACAAATAAATAGGTAAGCAAATGGCACAAAGCAGGTTTCTCCCCTGAGACTTTCATGGTCACACAGTCCCTGCTCTTTTGTAAAGTTCGATTGAGGGAACAGTGTATGGTTAGGGTTAATAACACGTTCAATTTGGCTTAGGAATCATTCTGCAGGACGAATAATGGTATTGGGAACCTGCGATATTTACAAGAATATATAAGTGAAATATAAGTATGAAAACAGAAATCTAAGTAAGATTTGAAGCCCAGATGGGCATTGGGCCCTTGAGTTGGTTACTTAGCTTTGAATTATGTTCTGCACAGATGTCTCAGATAAATCGATATACAATGGTATAGGACCTTGTACCTTGGATGATTGTAGGTCGAAGGGAATATCCATCAAAAAGGGAAGGTCGGTAGGATTAGGAAGATATTTGCTAGGTTTAGAAACAACAGTGAGTATAGGATTTGGACCAAAAGGTCTTTTGCAATTGGTTTTCAATAAGAGAGTGAATGTAAATATCAGCACATATGAAGAGTCAGTCACAATGATGAACTGGGGAATATAAGTAAGAAAGCAGATATCAATATAGACATTAAGAAATCAGGCAAAGTATAAAGTGAGGGATAGGATTAGACATTTTCAAAAGGCTTGAGGTTGAATATATAATCTTAGGAAGAAACAAATATATTGTCACCAATAGGATTTACATTTGAGAGCATTAGGCAACCTGGATATGGATATTTTTAGTAATCCATGCTCAATTTCCTTTTAGACTTTGGTACAATCATAAGAGTGACTTTTGCTTTCTGTGTCCAGAATATAACTGTGATAAAATGTATATGTTGATCAGGTGACATGAGCAATTCTTCAACCATTACTGGGAGCAATATTTTGAAGACCTATAAATTCGTCTTGGGGGAAAAAAGAGGTGTACCCTGTGTCAAATAATATAGAAATAATGTATGAATAGACCACACTGTGAATGAATAATATAACTGGTTCCAACATTAAATAGTGGATTGATGTGATATCTGAAAATATACAGGAAATCTAAAATTGATATACATGTATTCATTACAACCAGTTGTATATCAAACGGTAATATTAGGTTTATGGTTTATCATGAAGAGTGTCTGAGTTTTGCTTCAAAAATGATTATGGAAATCGAAAATAATGTGTTTGGAAAGAAGTCTCATGAAAAGACCAGTCAATAACCCTGGAGGAATATATGTGATCTGAAGCAGGAGGTGATTGAAATTGAAACAAATGCCTATCATTTTGTGAACTAATGGATGAAATATATATCCTATGATGTGCATAAAATGAAGAAATAGTAATGTACCACTGTTTAATAAATATGAACCGCAAAACACACATCATGTCCCATAGCAAACTTCTTGCATTGATGTTAAACTAGGTTTTACTGTAGAAACATTAGGATTTATATGCACCATTCACTGAAGTTAGTTTTCAGTACTAGGAAATAAATATGAATTTCAGGTGGATGGATATTTCTGAGGATAGTCTTGTAAAAAGTTGATCATAAATCCACATACATGAATATGAATGATTTTAATGAATGTATAATAAGACTCATATATTTCATATTTTGAAAAATTTGGATAGTATATATATATATATATATATATATATATATATATATATATATATATATACACACACACACACACACACACACACACACACACACACACACACAGACATTAAAAACTAGCAATATATATGCCAAACGAAATTCATCATGAAATATATATCATCCACAGATGCAAAAATATTTATTTCACTGAAAATGGTTTTATGTATAATGTTGTTCTACTAGGAAGCTCACCCATAGGTTTAATTTTTAGTTCCAACAGCATTTAGGAGGACTGATCTCTTCTCATAACTTGTATCTGCCTAGTCAGCCACCTCACAAGAATGTACATGTGATAAGAGGTAGGATTCTATATGTGCATATAAAAATACATGTGCTGAATAGTCTACAGAGAAACGAGACAGGAACTTGTTGAGAGCCATATCTGAAGGGCCCCAGCAAACTTCCAGCTCCCAGCAAATTTCCAGCTGCCAAATGATTATTGGCTCACAGCAGCCCCACAACATCTAGCTGATTGGCTCCTCTGTGGTGATGCTCATTGGAGATGGTCATTGAGCTGTTTCCCCATTCTTTCAGACTGCCAGCTGATGATTGGCTCACAGTGGCCCCAGCAACATCTAGCTGATTGGCTCCTCTGCTGTGATGCTCATTGGGCTATTTCCCTGCCCTTTCAGACCATGTAGCTGTTTATTGGGGGGCTTTTTTGGCTACACCCATGTGATCCAGCCAATCGGCCTCAAGAGCAAGAGAATTGTGGGAGGTGGAGAGGCTTGTGGGTGTGACAGAGACTTTACAAGGAAACCAGTGGTGGCAGTTGGTCTCTGAGTGTTTTTCCTGAGGAGCTGTTTTGTTTGGCATGTGTGGTTCTAAAAATAAAGTTCATTTCTTTTGACAAGTGGCTCCTGATTAGTGCCCAGCCAGATTGCAGCATTTGGTGGCTCCCACGCAGAGCAACTGAGGATAAGTGATAAGGTAAACTGCTCACCTCTGAGGGCAGGGCGAGAGGATGGGTAGCCATTTTAAGATACCTCTCTTGTTTTGCTTCAATTTTGTGCTAAGTTGTCTGTCCATGGAGATGAGTGAGATGGAAGAAAAACCCCTCACATCTGAAAAAAAAATTATTTACCTCTGAGGAACAGATAGGGAGAAAGGATGGATGCAAATATCAGGAGAATAGAAAGGCTATAATGACTTTTTGTGGTTCCCTTTTTATATCATTCTGTCTTGGTTTTGTTTGGCGTCATCTTGTTGGGTTGTATTATAGTAGAAATACGGGATCAGAAATTAGTAAAAAACAAACTGCAAGAGTGTTAAGTAAATTGTGAGAGAAAGGAGGCATCTCAGTAAAATCAAGAACAGTCAGGGCATACGTTGATACAATACAAAAATGTAGCCCATGGCCTTTTAAGGAGGAGTTGTTAAGTATATCATAATGGAACCATCATGGTGAAGATTTCAAAAGAGTAGAAAAGAACAGCCCAGGGACTCTGCCAGTTGGCACATTGCTATTGTGGACGTTCATATCTGCTTTGCTTAGTCCAAAGCCTTCAGTTCAGACACAGATAGAGGACAAAGCTTAGAGCAGAAAAAGCCATCAGGGGCAAAGTTACAAAAGGAGACTGCAACTAACATCTTTCTATCACCAGAGGGCATAAGTGTCCAACAACAGCGCCACCTCTACAGGAGACTGTTACTAACACCTTTCAATCAACAGAGGATGTAAATATCCAACTAACATGGCCACCTCCATATGCTGGGAGGCCCCCAACCCCCACAGTTGATAGTTCGGATCCTGAGACAGAATCTCAAATATTAACATGCCCTGTATTTGAGGTAGGAGGGCAGTGAATTCACCATGCTTTAAATTCCAAAATTGTGAAGCAGCTAAAAGAGGCTGTAACAACCTAAGGTCCTCAACCACCCTTCATTGTAAGCTTGGTCGAATCCATTAACAACTTGAATATGACGCCAGCAGATTGGGCTAATATGTGTAAAGCTGTGCTAAATGGAGGACAATACCTGTTATGGAAGGCTGCCAGTGAGGAATTTTGCAAGGAGACAGCTAGGCGAAATGCAGAAGCTGGTTATCATCAGAGAAATTTAGATATGTTGTTAGAAAAGGGACCTTATGAGGATCAGCAGCAACAAATTGCATATGATCATGGCATATACGCACAAATTGCTGCAGAGGCAGTTAGGGCATGGAAGACTTTACAAGGGCATGGAGGTTTATAAAGTCAATTATTTAAGGTAATACAAGGAGCTAATTAATCTTACGCTGAATTTGTAAATAGGCTTATTCAAACAGCTACCATAGTTTTTGGGAATTCAGAACAAGCAATGCCATTAATAAATCAACTGGCTTATGACCAAGCGAATCGTTGGTGCAGAGATATCATTAGACGATGCAAACATGAAGATTTAAAAACATATATTAAATTATGTAGAGACATTAATGAATAAGAGCAAGTAGTGCCAACTACAGTAAACAAGGCTTCAGATGCCAGAGACATCAATGAACAAGGGCAAATTGTGGCAGCTGCAGTAAAACAGGCTTTAGATGCCAGGCCACGAACATGCTACAATTGTGAACAAACAGGACATTTTTAAAGGAATTGCCACATAGGAGGAGGGTTTAAAAAAACTAGGTATCAAAGGAGTAGAATAACAGGTATTTGCCCACGATGCCATAGAGGGAGACATTGGGCTAATGAATGCCGTTCTCAAACGACCATAGAGGGTAATTCAATATCAAAAAAAGCACAAAGACCAGGTGTTTATCCACGATATCATGGAGAAAGGCATCGGGCTCCATTGCCAAAATATGGACAGGGGGGCTCAATGCTCTAGGGCCCAAAACCACAGATATACGGAGCACTGGAGCAACACAGCAACACCATCAGTGTAGTGCCCAGGACACATTGTCCATCAGATCCCTCATCAGACAAATCAGAGAGAGTGCAGAGTTGGACATCTGCGCCTCTGCCAGATCAGTACTAACTCCAGAGATGGCGGTTCAAATCATTCCCACATGGGTGAAAGGACCTCTTCTCAAAGGAACAGTAGGCTTATTATTGGGAACCAGCTCTTCTAATCTATAAGGACTTATGATAAGTCCTTGGGTAATTGATCTCTATTATGAAGGTGAAATAAAATTTATAGCCAGTTCTCCAAAAGATATATCAGTAATATCACCAGGAGATAGAATAGCACATTTACAAATAATATCCAGCCTTCATGATAACTTTTCCAGTCGTGCTGTAGAAAGAGGTTCCAAGGGATTAGGCTCCAGAGGTGTAGATTTGGCTATTCTTTCTTTAAATTTAGATTCTGGCACCATACAAAAACTAAATATTCAAGTACATGAATTTAATGATCTACTGGATACAGGTGCAGAACTTAGCATCATCTCTCATCAAGAATGGCCAAAAGATTGGCCATTACAACCAGCCACTCAAACGCTTTGAGACCTAGGAGTGGCGACTAATCCCCATAAATATGCAATGGTATTAGATTGGAAGGATCCTGAAGGATGTGAAGGAACTATACAGCCATACGTATTGTTTCATCTTCCCATAAATTTATGGGGACGAGATGTCCTAGATCAATTAGGTTTGACACTAACAAATAACATCAACCAAAATGCACCCACTATTATTGGTAGACAAGGTTTTAGGAAAGGAAAAAGATTAGATAAACAAGAACAAGGTATAGCAGCACCAATACAAATCGACCAAGGAACAGACAGACATGGGTTGGATTTTCAGAAAGGGCCACTGAGACAATAAAAATTACTTGGAAATCAGAAAAACTAGTATGGGTTCCTCAGTGGACGCTGACTAAAGAAAAGATACAAGCAGCCCATGACCTGGTGAAACAACAATTAGCGGAAAGACATATACAACCTTCTGTATCTCCCCATAATACTCTCATTTTTGTTATCAAAATGAAATCTGGTAAATGGAGATTATTGCAAGATTTAAGAACGATTAATAATGAGATGGTTATTACGGGACCTGCTCAATCGGGGATTCCTCAATTGTCTGCTTTGCCAAAAACTTGGTATGTTTTAGTTAGACATATTAAAGATTGTTTTTTTTTTTTTTCATTTCCAATTCATCCTGAGGATAGTCCCCATTTTGCATTTACTATCCCTGCACTGAATCATGAAGGTCCTGATCAGAAGTAAGAGTAAAAATACTCCCTCAAGGGATGGCTAACAGCCCAACTATGTGTCAAATTTATGTTAACAAAGTAATCCAGCCACTCTGAAATCAAAATCCTGAACTACAATATTTCACTATATGGATGATGTATTACTAGCACACAAAGGTAAAAACCCATTACTAGAACGTTATGCCACACTTACAAGCTTATTAAAAAATTATAATCTAGAGATAGCAAATTATAAAGAAAAATAAAATTTCCAATTAATTATTTAGGAGTTCTATTATCCTCAACCATGGTCAGTCCACCAAAAATTCAAATACGAGTGGATCAACTCAAATCAATTAATGACTTTCAAAAGGTATTATGAGATATAAATTGGATAAGGCCTTATCTAGTATAGAAACAGGAGAGTTGGGACCTTTATTTGATATCCTAAAAGGTCCATCAGATCTAAATTCACCCAGAATGTAAACGCCTGAAGCAAAAAAGGCATTAAAAATCATTGAAACATATATGGGAAATATGCATTTGGATACAGTTGATATAATTTTGCCTTTATTATTTATTGTACTACCAACAAAAAATATTCCTACTGGAGTATTTTAGCAAGAAGGTCCATTATTATAGATACATTTATCTTATTTTTCTAACACTATTATTACTAGGTATCCTGAGGCTGAGGGACAATTAATACTCACAAGAATAAAAGCAGCAAAGGGAGTGTTTGGAATTTCTCCCAATAAAATTATTACTCCATATACTATGAATCAAATTGATAAATTAGCTAATGAGTTAAATACTTGGGCAATAATCATGTGTAAATCTAATGTTTCATTTGATAACCACATACCATCTAATCTTGTATTGTCTTTTTGGTCATCGCGTCCTGTAATTTTTCCAAAAATGACAAGAAAACACCTATCATGAATGTTCCAAATATATTCACTGATGGGTCAAATAATGGTACAGCAGCAATAGTTACACCTGATCAAACTATTACATTTTTAGTACCCAAACAATCAGTTCAAAAGGTAGAGCTTAATGCAGTATTACTAACTTTTGTGATGTTTAAAGATTCTGTATTTAATTTATTTTCCGATAGTCAGTATATAGTTAATGCTATAGTATCCCTTGAAGATGCTGGTAGGATTTCCCCTTCCTCTACTGTTTTTTCTTTGCTTTCCACTATATAAAGTCTAATCTGGGACAGAGAAGATCCATTCTTTATACAACATATCAGGGCTCATACAGGATTGCCTGGAGCCCTTATTTTGGGCAATGATTTAGCAGATAAAACAACACATGACATATATACATATTTTCTCTACACTAGAAGAAGCTATAAATTTTCATAAAAAGTTCCATATTAATGATAATACTTTACAAAAGCATTTTTAAATAACTAAGAAAGAAGCTAGACAAATAATAAAACAATGTCAAAATTGTGTGAAATTTTTACCACAAGTTAATCTTGGAGTCAATCCTAGAGGATTGATACCTAACCATATTTGGCAGATGGACGTCACAAACTTGCCAGAATTTGGAAAATTAAAATATTTGCATGTTAAAGTTGATACTTCTTCTGTATTTTTGATGGGCTCCCTTCATGCCGGAGAAAAAACTAAAGATGTTACAGCTCATTGCTTACAAAATTTTGCCACTGTGGGAGTTGCAAAACAGTTAAAAACAGATAATGCCCCCGGTTATACTTCTACCTCTTTTAAACAATTTTGCTCATCATTTGGAATTACAAATATAACAGGAATACCACACAATCCACATGGACAAAGCATAGTTGAAAGAGCACATCAAACAATTAAAATGTACTTATTAAAGTAAGAAGACGAAATTGGGAAGCTCATCAAACTATTAAAACGTACTAATTAAACCAAAAAAAAAAAAAAAGGAATTGGGAACGGGTATATATTCCCCAAAGACAAATTTAAAATAACCCTTTTTACTCTAAACTTTTTAAATTTGGATTTATCAGGACTTAGTGCTGCGGAAAGGCATATGTGTCCAAAAAATGTGTATAAGCCCATGGTACTTTGGAAGGATATTCTAACAGGACAATGGAAAGGTCCTGACCCATTTTTTGTCTGGAGTCAGAGGTCTTTTTGTGGGTTTCCATAGGAAGGACAGCAGCCGATCTGGATTCCAGAGAGATTAACTGAGGTCCTGACCCAGTGATTGCCTGGAGTCGGGGGTCTGTTTATGTGTTTTCACAGGGAGAACAGCAGCCGATTTAGATTCCAGAGAGATTAACTAAAGTGATTTCTATATACCAAAATAAGATGATTTGGCTCAAATCCATACCAGCTGATATCCAAAACTTCAGTTTGTCTATCCTTACATCTGTGACAGGACAGGAATGCTTTTTTCTATATCTATTTTATTATTCCCCTTTCCCACATTTTGAAGTTCTATTTTGTTTTTTTGAGCTCATAGAGACCTAGGTAAATGTTTTGCTGATCAGTTCTATTTTTTTGACTATAGAGTTTTTAAACATTGCAATGGTGATTTCACCTGTAAAAAGTTATAAAGCCTTTACTATTACGTTATGTGTTGTATGTATTTATTATGTGTGCACACTTGTGTTTTGTGTTATATGTTTGAATGTACGTATGTCCATATATCATATATGATGAGTGCTCATGAAAATTTCATCCATTTTTTTTATTCACGTGATTTAAATGGTTAATTTAAATTGGGTAAACAACTGTTCAGGATGGTTTTAATATATGAAAAAATAGGAGGTTAACAGACCTGTTTGTTCACTTTCATTTTTCCTTTTCATTATATTTAATAATTCTCTTCAAGATAATGTAAATTGTTAAGAAAATTGTTTTCCTTTAGTGTTTTCTGGAATGTTACATAATTTTTTCTTTAGCCATTATTGCCAGAATTCCTATCTTCATCCCAGTGCCGGTGAAGACAAAGATAAAACCAATCTACAGCTTCTGCAATACCCATCACTGAACTTCTTACAGAACTTGCCTGGGCTATGTATCACTTGAATGCATTGCGAACTCACTTGTATGCATTGTGAACTATCTGCTGGAGCAACAAATTGTGGTAGTGTTGGGGTACTTATGCTGAGGCTGTCATCAGTGGTACAATTTTTCCAAAAGGAGCCATCAATTGGCTTGGTGCATCTTTCCTATTCTCACTTGACAGAGGTGAGGAAGCTTACAGAGGAAGGCGAAAGACTTCATCCTCAATGACTACTCTTTTGGCCATTTAGGTTTTGGATGCACACATGGGATATTTCTTTAGATCTATCAGGTTCTGAGAATCAAAGCCACAACTTCACACAGGGCCAAGAGGCTGATTCAGACACAACCCTTTCCAAAGCAATAAAGCAAAGAGCCACAGGTGATGCCCATTCATTTCCATTTGAAAACTGTTTTCTTCAGGCTTCACAAGCGGTGGCCTGAGGCAAAGACCTTCCTGATATTAAGGGCAAGGGAACCATAGGTAAGCAAATGGGTGAAAGCAGGGTTTCTCCACTGAGAATTTAGTAGTCACACTGATATCTGAGTTTTCTGAGATGCTCGCCATTCCCTTCAGCTATCCAGTACATGGCCATATCACAGATCTCGGAGGTGATAAATATCTTGGACACAAAACCATGAGCCTATTCTGGACTGTGGCCAGAATTCAGGAAGAAAACAGAAACTTAGGGAGATAGCAGGTGTTGCCCATCCATAAGGCAAGCCGCAGTCCATTCATAAATTGGGCAGTATGAATGCTGTGAAGCTTTGTACTAGACAGGACACATCCATTGATGCATTCTCTTTTCTAATGTCTACAACCACGGACACAGTGGGATACACAGACATAGAAACACTCGCCTTGTAACATGACTTACTAGAAACAGTCCATACCAAACCAAACAAACCACCTTTCCTACCTATTCTCAGAAGATGAGAGAAAACCACAAACTCACACCCACAACCACAAAGGCACCTTCTTCCCCCAAGTAGGTCTGTGACTATCCGGACGGTGGTCTGATTGGTTGGCCATAATGTATTCTCCCAAATGGCCTGTCCTGTCTCAGATATGGTCTCCTTGGTGAACTCTGTGAAGTTGTCAGGAGTTCACGGTAAGCCACTACCTGCTTTCTCTGGAAAGGCCAGTTTTCAAAGCTTTCCAGGCATTTGGTCATCCTCACATCATTAGGACCAAAAAATAATGACTCTGTCCTTGTTAAATCAGAACAAGTGAGCATACTGTGACTGGGACTGGGACTGACTCTGGGTTTCTGGCTTCCTGGATCCAAAGTTCACAGTGTTCCATCACCAAAAAGGTGAGGTGTGGTCATTTCCTGCAGGAACTGAATGAGGTCACTGCCTTGGCATCCACTTTGTCCTAACAGTTGCTTTCAATTGTCCCATGAGATGGAGGCTGCCCCTACTTCCTTTGAAATTTTCACAAGTTAGAATGGCATATCAACCATTGGCACCTTGGAACAGCTCTCCACACAGGCCTGGTTTGGTCCATCTTCTCTACCTTAAGAAGAGAGAGGCTGATTCAGACATATCCCTTCATCCTGACCAGAATGCTTGCCATGTAAGATGACTTTTGCTCTCTCAGGTCTTTCATAGCTGCCTAAATCTTCTCCAGGGATCATTTCTGCATGAACCTTTGATGTTCTTAGCAGGTGGAAGATCCGCTACATTCCTGTATTTTAAGACAAACTCTGTCCCTGCTCTTCTGTAAAATTAGATTAAGGGGACAGTGTATGGTTAGGGTTAATAACATGTTTCATTTGGGTTAGTAATCATTCTGTGGGATGAATAATGGTATTGGAACATGCAATATTTATTAGAATATATTGGTGAAACATAAGTATGAAAACAGAAATCTAGGTAAGATTTGAAGCCCAGAAGTGCATTTTTCCATTGGTTGGTATACTCAGCTTTGAATTACATTCTGCACAGTTTTCTCAGATAATTCATTATAAAATGGCATAGGACCTTGGACCTTGGAGGATTGAATGTAGAAGAGAACATCCACTCAAACTGAGATAGTCGGTAGGTTTAGGAAGAAGAGTGAGTATAGGATTTGGAACAAAAGTTCTTCAGTAATTGGTTATCAATTAGAGTGTGGATGTTAATGTCAGCACATGTGAAGAGTCAGTCACAATGATGAACTGGGGAAAATATGTAAGAAAGCAGATAGCAATAGAGACATTACCAAATCAGGCAATGTATTAAGTGAGTGATAGGATTAGACATTTTCTATAGGGTTGAGTTTGAAAATAGAATCTAAGGAAGAAACAAATATGTAGTCACCAATAGGATTGATATTTGTGAGCATTAGGCAACCTGGACATGGATTTTTTTAGTAATCCATGTTCACTTTCCATTTAATGTGACCCTTGTGTTTTGTGTACAGAATATTACTGTGATAAATTGTATATGTATATCAGGTTACATGAGTAATTCATCCAACATTTTTGGGAGCAATATTTTGAAGACTTATATATTAGTATTGTGGGCAGAAAGAGATGTACCCTGTGCCTATGAATATAGAGATAATGCATGAGTAGACCACACTGTGAAAAAATAATATAACTAGTTCCACTTTAAATAATGGATTGAATTGATATCTTAAATAAATAAGAAATCTTATATTGATATACTATCATTTATTCCAACAAGTTATAATCTAATGGTAATATTAGGGTTATGGTTTATCATAAAGTGTGTGAGTTTTGTTTCAAAAGTGATTATGTAAACCGAAAATCATGTGTTTAGAAAGAAGTCGCATGAAAAGACCAGTCAAGAAACATGGAGGAATACATGTGTTCTGAAGCAGGAAGTGATTGAAAGTGAAACAAATGCCTATTAATATGCTAACTTGTGAATGAAATATATATCGTATCATGTGCATAAACTGAAGAAATAGCAACATACAAGTGTTGAATAAAAATGAACGTCAAAATACACATCATGCCCCATAAAAATCAAACTGCATTGATGTAAAACTGAGTAAGTCACTCTAGAAAAATTAGAATTTGTATGCACCATTCACTGAAGTTAGTTTTCTGTATTAGGAAACAAATAGGTATTTCAGGTGGATAAATATTTCTGATTATAATCTTGTGAAAAGTTGATTATAAATCCACATATATGAACATTATAGAATTTAGAGAGGGTATAATAAAACACATATATTTCATATTTTGAAATATCTGAATAGTATCTCTCTCTCTCTCTCTCTCTCTCTCTCTCTCTCTCTCTCTCTATATATATATATATATATATATATATATATATATATATATATATATACAAAAAACACAAAGACATTAAAAATTAGCAATATATATGCCAATTGAAATTCATAGTGAAATATATATCATCCAGGGATACAAAAATATTTATTATACTGAACATGGATTTAGGTATAATTTTGTTCAACTAGGAAAATCAATCCAATGTGTATGCAAAATTGTGATACACAAAAATCTTCCCGGTCTCATCCTATAAAATGCCTTGACATTACCCTCACCTTAAGTAATACACAATTATGTGAGAAGAGTTAACAAATCTTTGAATACATATCTGGAATGGAATATGCTCAGGAGTTCACAACTTTGGATGTGGTAGAGGAGTTTCCAAAATTAAGGGACAGGGTAAACACTTCACAGACATGGAGCTCTGCTGAACTAAAGACTTCTTAGGAAACTGCCTCTGAGGTTGGGCACTTGAATCATATGTTTTTGTCAGGAGCTTTACCTTCCTTTGTACTGAGGCCATCAAAGGTGGGTCTGCATCAATATGACCTGGAGGACATGGTTTTTTATTTTCCAATGAACATGAGGCAGCAGTGCTGAATTCTCTCTTTGTAGGTAAACTGTGGCCACTGGGGGCTAAGTGTCTCCCCGTTTGGATTGTGAAGCCATTTGGTCATCCCTCACTTTCCATGGTGTTTTTTGCTAGTGCACTGGGAATTTGGTATATGCTTCAGGAAAAAAAAAAGGAGTTCAACTGGAGCACAGTCCTGGAAGAAGTTTTGTGACTTGTGGTGGGTCAGAGTCTGCTGGAGAATGCACCAACCTGGCTTCTATCCCACATAGCTTGCCCCCTTGCCCATATCAACCTGTTTCTGAACATTGACCTGAAACCTCTCCATATAACAAGATGCCTTTACATAGAAGGGTCTGTTGGCTGCACCATGTCAGTAGCAAGCCATTTGGAAGCCAATGGAAGATCCACATGGCCCCAACACAGATGTTTTATAACACACCTGCATACCATTGCTCTAGGCCCACTACTCTGCAGGCTCCAAATTACTGGCATCTCTGTTCTAAACCATTTGCATGAAACCCAGTAAATCAAGGCAGTGTCTGGAATACTCATGATAAGCAACAGGACACCCTAAAGTTCTCCAGTGCCACCTGGTCATGGGAATTTTAGAAATTTCATGGTATTTATCTCACCACTTCTCAAGGATGAAGTTGGAGGCACTGGGGGTTTCAATTCATTCAGGAACAATTAAATAGTGAGGAAGCTTATTTCAATGAAACATCTGGAGAACTCTCACAGGCAAGCCTTTCCAAAGAGTGGCCAAAAGGTCACATGAAATCAGGCCCATTGAGGTCTACAATGTGAGGTCCATGTGTGTTTTGACTCTCAACTATGGCTGCCAAGTCTTTCAAAATACAATCATGTGATATCCTAGCTGAGATTCCCAGTGCACTGTGGAAAGCTACCCTGGGAGTAGATCTCAGTTTCTAAGTGTGACTCTCATGCATGGAATCTTAAAATCCCAACACAATTCATGGCAATACTTCTCTGAGGTCAGTTCCAGATCTCAGTCTCTAAAGGAATCACACAAGGGTTCAAGTCCAGTTTGACCCAGTCATCTCTTCAAACCGCCACAAAAATGACCACAATTAAAACCAAATCACTCCCACATGGCCCTCATCTTCTTCCATATAAACACTCATCATAACTTCTGGCTGGAGGTGTCCATGAGGGTTGCAGCCAAAGAGAGTGTGCAAAATAGGCTCCCTTTCCACTCATTTGCATAAAATCAGCGTGGCCTGGACACCCTTCCTGTGAAGCAGGACTGATCAAAGAGGCCTGCGGTTAATACTGCTCTGCTTCTCTAATTTTAGGCTTACTGACGGTGGGGTTTAGATTCTTTATGTGAACTGGAGTCATGAGAAAACCCAAGCACCAATGGGTTAGACTCTGTAGGGCTTTGAAGAACTCATTTTACTCAAAGGATGCCTATTCTTACTTGATGGAGGTCAGGAACCTTACAGAGGAACGAGACAAACTTCATCCACAATGACTGCTCTTTTGGCAATTAGCTTTTGGATGCACACATGGGATCTTTCTTTAGATCCATCAGGTGCTGAGATCTAAGCCACAGCCTCACTCAGGGCCAAGAGGCTGATTCAGAGACATCCCTTTCCAAAGCAAGTAAGCAAAAAGCCACAGGTGATGCCAATTCATTTCCATTTGAAAACTGTTTTCTTCAGGCTTCACAAGGTTTTGCCTGAGGCAGAGACCTCCCTGACATTCATGGCAACAGAACAATAGGTAAGCAAAAGGCCCAAAGCAGGCTTTCTCCACTGAGACTTTCCTGGTCACACTAATATCTGAGTTTTCTGAGATGCTCCCAATCCCTTCAGCTATCCAGTACATGGCCATGTTACAGAGCTTGGAGGTGGTACATATCATGGACACAAAACCATGAGCCTTTTCTGGAGAGTGGCCAGACTTCAGGAAGAAAACAGGAACTTAAAAAGGTTGTAGGTGTTGCTCTTCAATAAGGCAAGCCACATTCCATTCATAAATTGGGCAGGATGGATGCTGGGAAGCTTTCTACTAGACAGGACACATCGATTGATGCTTTCTCTTTTCTAATGTCTACAACCACAGACACACTGGGATACACAGACATAGAAACAGTTGCCTTGTCAAATGACTTACTAGAGAGAGTTCACTCCAAACCAAACAAACCACCTTTCCTACCTTTTCTCAGAACATGAGACAAAACCACAAACACACAACTACAGCAACAAAGGCATCTCCTTCCCCCAAGTAGGTCTGTGACTATCCGGAGTGTACTCTCACTGGTGAGCCTTACAATGATCCTCCAAAATGTCCTGTCCTGTCTCAGATCTGGTCTCCTTGGCCAACTCTGTGAAGTTGTCAGGAGCCCGTGGTGAGCCACTACTTGATTTCTCTGGAAAGGCCAGTCTTTAAAGCTTTTCTGGCATTTGGCCATCCTCACATCAGTAGATACCAAGAAAGACTGACTCTATCTTTGGAATATCCAAACAAGTGAGCCCACTGGGACTGGGACTGGGACTGGCTCTGGGTGCCTGGCTTCCTGGATCGCAAGTTCAGAGAGTTCCATCACCAACAAATTGAGATGAGGTCACTACCTTCAGGAACTGAATGAGGTCACTGCCTATGCAACCACTTTGTCCTAACAGTTGCTTCCAAGGGTCCCATGAGATGGATGCTGCCCCTATTTCCTGTGACACTTTCACAAGTTAGAATGGTATATCACCCATAGCCACCCGGGAACAGCTCTCCACACAGGCATTGTTTGTTCCATCTTCTCTTCATTAGAAACAGAGAGGCTGATTCAGACACAACCCCTCATCCAGACCAGGTTGTTTGCCATGGAAGATGACTTTTGCTCTCTCAGGTCCTTCATAGCTGCCTTCATCTTCTCCAGGGATGATCTGCATGGACCTTTGAGGTTCTCAGCATGTGGTAGATCCCCTAAATTCCTATATTGTAAGAAGAACACTGTCTCTGCTCTTCTATAAAGTTAGAATGACTGAACAGTATATGGTTTGAGTTAATAACGTGTTCGATTTGGGTTAGAGATAATTTTGCTGGATGAATAATGGAATTGGGAACCTGCGATATTTATAAGAATATAGAGGTTAAATATATGTATAAACACAGAAATCTAAGTTAGATTTGAAGCCCAGAAAGGGATTGGGACCTTGATTGGGAGACTTAACTTTGAATTATGTCCTGCACAGATGTCTCAGATAAATCAATATACAATGGCATCAGACCTTTTACCTTGGATGATTGAAAGTCGAAGAGAACATCCATTCAAAAAAGGATAGTCAGTAGGATTTGGGAGACAGTCGGTAGATTCAGAAAGATGAGTGAGTATAGGATTTGGACCAAAAGTTATTTAGCAATTGGGTTTCAAGTAGAGAGTGAATGTAAATGTCAGCACAAATGAAAAGTTAGTCAAAATGATGAACTGGGGAAATTATGTAGGAAAGGAGATATCAATAGAGACATTAGGATATCAGGCAAAATATAAAGTGAGTGATAGGATTAGACATTTTCAACAGGGTTGAGTTTGAATATATAATCTTAGAAAGAAACAAATATGTAGTCACCATTTTGATTGACATTTGAGAGCATTAAGCAACCTGGACATGGATGTTTTTAGAAATCCATGCTCACTTTAAATTTAGGCTTTGGTACAATCATAAATGTGACCTTTGCTTTATTTTCCCGAATATTACTGTCATAAAATGTATAATTAGATCAGGTGAAATGAGTATTTCTTCCACCCTTTCTTGGAGCAATATTTTGAAGACGTATATCTGAGTATTGGGGTTACAAATAGGTGTACCATCTGTCTATGAATATAGAGATATTGCAAGAATAGACCATTCTGTGAATAAATAATATAACTGGTTCCGCTTTAAATAACGGATTCAATTGATATCTGAAAATATACAGGAAATCTTATATTGATATACAATCATTCATTCAACCAGTTATACTTCTAATGGTAATATTAGGGTTAAATTTTATCATGAAGAGTGTGTGAGTTTTGCTTCAAAAGTGATTATGAAAATCAAAAATAAAGTGTTTAGAAAGAAGTCTCATGAAAAGACCAGTCAAGAAACATGGAGGAATACATGTGTTCTGAAGCAGAAAGTTATTGAAAGTGAAACAAATGCCTTTAAATTTGTTAACTTGTGGATGAAATATATATCATATGATGGGAATAAAATGAAGAAATAGTAATGTACCAGTGTTGACTAAAAATGAACATCAAAATACATATCATGTTCCATTGGAATCAACTTGCATTGTTGTTAAACTGGGGCAGTTACTGTAGTAATACTAGGATGCGTATGCACCATTCAGTGAAGTTAGTTTTCAGTTCTAGGAAACAAATATGTATTTCAGGTAGATGAATATTTCTGAGAATAATCTTTTGAAAATTTGATTATAAATCCACATACATGAATATAAATTAATTTAGGGAATGTACAATAAGACACATATATTTCATATATTGAAAAATCTGGAGAATATATATATACACACACACACACACACACAAACACAGACATTAAAAAGTAGCGATATATATGCCAATCAAAATACATCATGAAAAGTATATCATCCACTGATCCAAATGTATTCATGTTACTGAACATGGATTTATTTATCATGTTGTTCATCTACGAAGGTCACCCATAGGATGAATTTTCAGTTCCATCTCTGTTTAGGAGGAGTGATCTCTTCTCTTAATTTATATCTGCAAAGTCAGCCACTTCACAAGAATGTACATGTGATAACAGGTACGATTCAATATGTACATATGAAAATACATGTGCTGAATTGGCTACAGAGAAAGGGAAAGAGAAATTCACATATTTGTTAACTTTAAAAACACATGGAGAACTATTGCATCAAAAAATTGACTAGATTTATAACTCCTACCCTATCTAATGCAAAAGGCAAGTCCAACTATACACAATGCCTCTTCCGAACTGCTTGTATTTCTATTCTGTTTGGGTTATTTTTCTCCATCATATTAGAATTAGTAGTCAGAGTCTAGTAGTGTATACGTTAGTGTCAGGGATTCAGTATTTTGAATGGAAAATAGGAAAATGAATTCAATGTGTATGTAAATATGTGCTATATAAAAATCTTCCCACTCTCATCCAGAAGAATGCCTTGACTTTACCTTCATTACAAGTAAAACACAATTATAGTGGAAGAGTTAGAAAATCTGTGTATACATATCTGGAATGGAATATGCTCAAGAGTTCACAAACTTGAATGTGGTAGAGGAGTTTCCAAAATAAGGGACAGCGTAAAACTCCACTAACATGGAGCTGTTCTGGACTAAAGACTTCTTGAGAAACTGCCTATGAGTTTGGGCACTTGAAATATTTGTTGTTGTCAGGAGCTTTAGCTTCCTTTGTAGAGAGACCATCAAAGCTGGGTATGTATCTAAGTGACCTGGAGCACATGGTTTCTTATTTTCTAATGAACATGAAGCAGCAGTGCTGAATTCTCTCTTTGTAGGTAAACTGTGGCCACTGGGGCCTAAGTCTCTCTCCGTGTGGACTGTGAAGCCATTCAGTCATCCTTCACTTGTTGTGGTGTTTCTTGCTGCTGCACTGGGAGTTTGGTATTTGCTTCACGAAATACAAAGAGTCCAACTGGGACACAGTGCTGGAGGGAGTTCTGTCACGTGTGGTGTGTCAGGGTCTGCAGGATAATGCACCAACCAGGCTTCAATCCCACATAGCTTGCACCCTTGACCAGAGCAAACTGATTCTAAACATTGCCCTGAAACCTCTCCAAATTACAAGATGCCTTTACATATAAGGGTCTGCTGGCTGCACCATGTCAGTCACAAGCAATTTGGAAGGCAATGGCAGATCCACATGGCCCCACCACAGATATTTTATCACACACCTGCAAACCACTTCTCTAGCCCCACTAATCATCCGGCTCCAAATTACTGGCATCTCTGTTCTACACCATTTTGATGAAACCAAGTCAAGCAAGGCAATGTCTGGTATACTCATGATTAGCAACAGGACATCCAAAGATTGTCCAGTTTCACCTGGACATGGGAATTTCAAAAATTTCATGGTATTTATCTAGCCATTTTTCAAGAATGAAGTTGGAGGCACTGTGGGTTTAAATTCATTCAGGAACAATTACATGGTGAGGAAGCTCATTTCAGTAAAATCTCTGGAGAACTCTCACAGGCACGGCTTCCCAAAGTGTGGCCACAAAGTCACATGAAGCCAGGCCCATTGAGGTCTACAAGTGTGGTCCATGTGTGTTTTGACTCTCAACTATGGCTGCCAAGTTTTTCAGAATAAAATCATGTGATTTTCTTGCAGAGATTCCCAGTGATCTGTGGAAAGCCACCGTGAGCCTAGACCTCAGTTTACAAGGGCGACTCTCATAAATGGCCTCTCAAAATCCGAACACAATTCATGGGAATTCTTCTCTGAGGGCAGTTCTAGAACTCAGACTCTAAGGGGAATCACAAGAGAGTTCAAGCCCAGGTAGATCCAGTCATCTCTACCAACCGCCATAAAAATGACCACAATTAAAACTAAAACACTCCCACATGGCCATCATCTTCTTCCATGTAGACACTCATCACAACCTCGGGCTGGAGGTTATCATGAGGTACGAAGCCCAAGACAGTGTCCAAAAGAAGCTCCATTGCCCCTCATTTGCCTAAAATCAGGGTGGCCTTGACATCCTTCCTGTGAACCAGGAGTGATCAAATAGGCCTGCCATTAGTACTGCTCCACTTCTCCAATTTGAGGCCTACTGACTGTGGGGTTTAGATTCCTTATGTGAATTGGAGTCATGAGAAAACACAAGCATCTGTGGGCTAGCATCTTCAGGGCATTGCAGAACTCATTTGAGCCAAAGGATCCCTATTGCACTTTCTGGAGGTCAAAACCTTACAGAGAAAGGCGAGAGACTTCATTCACAATAATTCTTTTTATTGCCATTTTGGATTTGGATACACACATGGGATCTTTCTTTATATCCAACAGTTGTTTATTTATAATGTTGTTCAACTAGGAAGCTCACACATAAGTTGAATTTTCAATTCCAATAGCGTTTAGGAGGAGTGATCTCTTCTCACAATTTGTATCTTCTAAGTCAGCCACCTCAAAAAATGTACTTGTGAAACCTGGTAGGATTCAATATTTGCATATAAAAATACATGTGCTGAATAGGATACAGAGAAAGGGAGACAGGAATGCACGTATTTTTACCTTTAAAAACACATGGAGAACTATTTCAATTAAAAATTGAATAGATTTATAACACCTACCCTTTATCATGCAGAAGGCAATCCAACTATACAACATGCTTCCTCTTAACTGCTTGTATTTCTGTTCTGTTTGGGTTATTTTTCTCCATCATATTAGGATTAGTAGTCAGAGTCTAGAAATATTGGTTAGTGTCAGGGATTCAGTATTTCAAATGGAAAATAGAAAAATGAATCCAATGTGTATGCAAATATGTGCTACACAAAAATCTTCCCACTCTCATCCAGAACAATGCCTTGACATTACCTTTGCCCCAAGTAAGACACAATTAGAGGAAACGAGTTAGAAAATCTGTGAATAAATATCTGGAATGAAATATGCTCAGGAGTTCACAATCTTGGAGGTGGTCGAGGAGTTTCCAAACACTACACAAACACGGAGCTCTGTGGGCCTAAAGACTACTTGAGAAACTGCCTCTGAAGTTGGGCACCTGAAATATGTTGTCAGTAGCTTTTACTTCCTTTGTAGTGAGTCCATCAATGCTGGGTTTGAATCTATGTGACCTGAAGGATGTGTTTTCTGATTTTCCAATGAACATGAGGCAACAGTGCTACATTCCCTCTTTGTAGGTAAACTGTGGCCACATGGGGCTAAGTGTCTCCCCATGTGGACTGTGAAGACATTTGGTCATCCTCCAACTTTCGTGGTGCTTCTTGCTGCTACACTGGGAGTTTGGTATTTGCTTCACGAAATACAAAGATTTCAAATGGGACACAGTGCTGGAGAGAGTTCTGTCACGTCTTATGTGTCAGTGTCTGCAGGAGAATGCACCAACAAGGGTTCTATCCCACATAGCTTGCCCCCTTTTCCATAGTAACCTGAATCTGAACAGTGCCCTGGAACCTCTCCATATAACAAGATGCCTTTACATATAAGGGTCTGCTGGCTGCACCATGTCAGTCACAATCCATTTGGCAACCAAAGGCAGATCCACATGGCCCCACCACAGATATTTTATTACACACCTGCACACCACTGCTCTAGGCCCAATACTTACCAGTCTCCAACTTACTGGCATCTCTGTTTTATACCATTTTCGTGAAACCCAGTCAATCAAGGCACTGTCTGGTACACTCATGATCAGCAACAAGACATCCAAATGTTCTCCAGTGCCAACAGGTCATGGGAAATTAAAAAATGTCATGGTATTTATCTAGCCATTTTTCAACGATGTAGTTGGAGGCACTGAGGGTTTCAATTCATTCAGGAACCATTAAATGGTGAGGAAGCTCATTTCAATGAAAGATCTGGAGAAATATCACAAGCAATGCTTCCCAAAGAGTCGCCAAAAGGTCACATGAAGCCAGGCCTATTGCAGTCTACAATGTGAGGTCCATGTGTTTTTTGACTCTCAACCATGTCTGCCATGTCTTTCAAAATAAAACAATGTAATATCCTGGCTGAGATTCCCAGTGCTCTGGGGAAAGCAACCCTGGGCCTAGATTTGGGTTTCCAAGGGCAACTCTCATTTGTGGCCAACTAAAATCCCAACACATTTCATGGTAATACTTCTCTGAGATCATTTCCAGAACTCAGTCTCTAATTGGAATCACACCAGAGTTCAGCCCATGTGGACCCAGACATATCTTCCAACTACCACACAAATGACTACAATTAAAATCAAAACACTCCCACATGGCCATCATCTTCTTCCATATATACACACTCATCCAAAGCTCTGTCTGGATGTTTCCATGAGCAGCGAAGCCCAAGACAGTGCCCCTCATTTGCATAAAGTCATGGTGGCCTGGACACCCTTCCTGTGAACCAGGTGTGATCAAAGAGGCCTGCCCCTAATACGGCTCTGCTTCTCCAATTTGAGGCCTACTGACTGTCGGGTATAGATTTTTTTATGTGAATTGAAGTCATGATAAAACCAAGAACCAATGTGCTAGACTCTCCAGGGCTTTGAAGAATTCATTTGACCCAAAGGATCCCGCTTCTCACTTGATGGATGTCAGGAACCTTACAGAGGAAGGCAAGAGACTTCATCCACAGGGACTGCTCTTTTGGCCATTTTGGTTATGGATTCACACATGGAAAGAACCATCAGGTGATGAGAATCTAAGCCACAGCCTCACACAGGGCCATGAGGCTGATTCAGACACATCCCTTTCCAAAGCAATTAAGCAAAGAGCCGCTGGTGATTCCCATTCATTTCCATTTGAAAACTGTTTGCTTCAGACTTCACAAAGGCATGGCCTGAGACAAAGACCTTCCTGACATTCAGGGCAAATGAATAATAGATAAGCAAATGGGCCAAAGCAGGGTTTCTCCACTGAGACTTTAAAAGTCACACTGATGTCTGAGTTTTCTGAGATGCTCCAATTCCCTTCAGCTATCCAGTACATTGCCATGTCACAGAGCTTTGAGGTGGTACATATCTTGGACACAAAATCATGAGCCTATCCTGGAGAGTGGCCAGAATTCAGGAAGAAAACAGGAACTTAGTAAGATAGTAGGTGTTGCCCATCCATAAGGCAAGCCGCAGTCCATTCATATATTGGGCAGGATGAATGCTGAGAAGCTTTCTACTAGACATGATACATCCATTGATGCATTCTCTTTTCTAATTTCTACAACCACAGACACAGTGGGATACACAGACTTAGAAACACTCGACTTGTGAAAGGACTTACTAGACACAGTCGATTCCAAGCAAAACATTCTGCCTTTCCTGCCTAATGTCAGAATATGAGACAAAACCACAAACTCACACCCACACCCACAAGTCACCTCCTTTCTCCACGTAGGTCTGTGACTATCCGGAGTGTCCTCTGACTGATTGTCCATACTATGTTCCGGTGAAATGGCCTGTCCTGTCTCAGATCTGGTCTCCTTGGCCAACTCTGTGAAGTTGTCAGGTGCCAGTGGTGAGCCATTAAATGCTTTCTCAGGAAAGGCTCCACTTCATAGCTGTCCTGGCATTTGGCCATCCTCACATCAGTATGTACCAAGAAAGACTGACACTGTCCTTAGTAAATCCAAACAATGAACCCACTGGGACTGGGACTGGGACTGGCTCTGTGTGGCTGGCTTCCAGAGAGTTCCATCACCAAGTAAGTGAGGTAGGTCACTTGTGGCCTGTGGAAGCCGGTGGTGGCAGTTTGGTTCTGAAGGTTATTCTGAGAAGCTTTTTTGTTCGGTGTGTGTGATTCTTAAAATAATGTTTGTTTCTTTTGTCAAATGGCTTCTGAATTGTGCCCAGCCAGACTGAGGCATTTATTGGGCCACAGGGGAATGAGTGAAGGTAAGTGATAAGATAAACTGCTCACTCCTGAAGGCAGGGCGAGAGGATGGGTAGCCATTTTAAGATTCCTCTTTTGTTTTGCTTCACTTTGGTTTTAAGTTGACTGTCCCTTGAGAGGGGTAAGATGGAAGAAAAACCGCTCACATCTGAGGAACAGATAGGGAGAAAGGACGGATGGCCATTTCAAGAGGATAGAAACGCTATTATAATGATTTTCTGTTGTTCCACTTTTGTTTAATTTGGGTTCAGTTTTGTTTGGTGTTATCTTCTTGGGTTGTATTATAGTTATAGTAGAAATATTCAAGTAAAAGAGAAAGTCTCTCGAACTAGTCAAACAGAAGAAATAATTCAGTTAAAAGAGAAGGTCTCTCAAACTAGTCAGACAGAGGAAAAATTTCAATTTAAAGAGAAGTCTCTCGAACTAGTCAGAGAGAGGAAAAAATTCAAGTAAATGAGAAGGCCTCTCAAGCTAGTTAGACAGAGAAAGAAAGTGTAAAGCAGAAAAAGCCATCAGAGGGAAAGTTACAACAGGAGACTGCTACTAACACCTTTCTATCACCAGAGTGTGTAAGTGTCCAGCCAACAGCACGACCTCTAATTAGATTGCTACTAACACATTTCTATCTCCAAAGGACGTAAGTGTCCAACTAACAAGGACACCTTCATATGCTGGGAGGCCCCCAACCCCGGCAGTTGATAGTTGCGATCCTGAGACAAGATCTCAAATATTAACATGCCCTGTATTTAATGCAGGAGGGCATTGAATTCACCATGATTTAAATTTCAAAAGAGTGAAGCAGCTAAAAGAGGCTGTAACAACCTATGGTCCTCAAGCACCCTTCACTATAAGCATGGTCGAATCCATTAACAACTTGAACATGACGCCAGTAGATTGGGCTAATATGTGTAAAGCTGTGCTAAATGGAGGACAATACCTGTTATGGAAGGTTGCCAATGAGGAATTTTGCAAGGAGGCGGCTAGGTGAAATGCAACAGCTGGTTATCCTCAGAGAAATCTAGATATGTAGTTAGGAAAGGGACCTTATGAGGATCAGCAGGAACAAATTGCATATGATCCTGGTGTATACGCACAAATTGCTGTAGATGCAGTTAAGGCATGGAAGACGTTACAAGGACATGGAGGTTTACAAGGTCAATTTTCTTAAGTAATAAAAGGAGATAATGAACTTCTGCTGAATTTGTAGATAGGCATATTCAAACAGCTACCAGAGTTTTTGGGAAATCAGAACAAGCAATGCCATTAATAAAACAACTGGCTTATGAGCAAGCAAATCGATGGTGTAGAGAAATCATTAGACCATGGAAACATGAAGATTTAAATACATATATTAAATTAGGTAGAGACATTAATGAACAAGAGCAACTCGTGGTAGCTACAGTAAAACAGGCTTTAGATGCCAGGCCAAGAACATGCTACAATTGTTAACAAAGAGGACATTTTAAAAGGAATTGCCCCATAGGGGGAGGCCTTAACAAAACTAGGTATCAAAAGAGCAGAATACCAGGTATTCGCCCACGATGCCGTACAGGGAGACATTGGGCTAATGAATGCCATTCTCAAACCACCATAGAGGGTACTCCATTATCAAAAAACGAACAAGGACCATGTGTTTATCAATAATATTTTGGAGAAAGGCATCAGGCTACGTTGCCAGAAAATGGACAGGGGAGCCCAATGCTCCGGGGCCCAAAACCACAAATATACGGAGCACTGGAGGAACCAGACAACCCCATCAGGGTAGCACACCAGGACACATTGTCAATCAGATCCCTCATCAGACAAACCAGAGAGAATGCAGGGTTGGACATGTGCACCTCTGCCAGAGCAGTACTAACTCCAGAGATGGGAGTTCAAGTCATTCCCTCAGGGGTAAAATGACCTCTTCACCAAGGAACAGTAGGCTTATTATTCAGACATAGCTCTTCTACTCTAAAAGGACTTATGATAAGTCCTGGGGTAATTGATCCCGATTATGAAGGTGAAATAAAAATTATAGCCAGTTCTCCAAAGGTTATATCAGTAATTTCTCCAGGAGATAGAATAGCACAGTTACTAATAATACCAAGCCTACATGATAAATTTTCCAGTCATGCTCTAGAAAGAGGTTCCAAGGGATTAGGCTCCACAGGTGTAGATTGGGCTATGTTTTCTTTAAATTTAGTTTCTCGCCCCATGCTAAAACTAAATATTGAATGACATGAATTTAATGGGCTACTGGATACAGGTGCAGTACTTAGCATCATCTTTCATCAAGATGGCCAAAACATTGGCCATTAAAACAAGCCACTCAAACACTTCGAGGCCCAGAAGTGGCGACTAATCCCCATAGAAGAGCAATGGTAGTACATTGAAAGGATCCTGAAGGATGTATAGGAACAATACAGCCATATGCATTGGATCATCATCCTGTAAATTTATGGGGATGTGATGTCCTAGGTCAATTAGGTTTGACATTAACAAACACCATCAATCAAAATGCACCTACTATTATGGCTAGACAAGGTTTTAGGAAAGGAAAAAGATTAGAAAAACAAGAACAAGGTATAGCAGTACCAATACAAATAGACCAAGGAACAGACGGACATGCGTTGGATTTTCAGAAAGGGCCACTGAGACAGTAAAAATTACTTGGAAATCAGAAAGACTAGTATGGGTTCCTCAGTGTCCCCTGACTAAAGAAAAGATACAAGCAGCCCATGACCTTGTCAAACAACAATTAGCGGAAGGACATATACAATCTCTCTATCTCCCCATTATACTCCCATTTTTGTTATCAAAAAGAAATCTGGTAAATGGAGATTATTGCAAGATTTAAGATCCATTAATAATGAGATTGTTATTATGGGACCTGCTCAATTGGGGATTCCTCAATGTTCTGCTTTGCCAAAAACCTACTACGTTTTAGTTATAGATATTAAAGATTGTTTTTTTTTTTTTTTTGAATTGCAATTCATCCTGAGGATAGTCAACGTTTTGCATTTACTATCCCTGCACTGAATCATGAAGGTCCTGATCAGAGATACGAATGGAAAGTACTCTCTCAAGGGATGGCTAACAGCCCAACTATGTGTCAAATTTATGTTAACAAAATAATCCAGCCACTTAGAAATCAAAATCCTGAACTACAAATATTTCACTATATTGATGATGTATTATTAGCATAGAAAGATAAAAATACATTGCTAGAATGTCATGCCACACTTAAAAACTTATTAAAAATTATAAACTAGTGATAGCAATAGATAAAGTACAATTAAATTTTCCAATTAATTATTTAGGAGTTCTATTATCTTCAACCTTGGTCAGTCCACCAAAAGTTCAAATATGAGTAGATTAATTCCAATCAATTAATGACTTTCAAAAGTTATTAGGAGACAGTAACTGGATAAGGCCTTATCTAGGATTACCAACAGGAGAGTTGGGACTTTTATTTGATATCCTAAGAAGTCCATCAGATCCAAATTCACCCAGAATGTTAATGCTTGAAGCAGGAAAGGAATTAAAAATCATTAAAACATATAAGGAAAATATGCATTTGGATATAATTGATATAAGTTTGCCTTTATTATTTATTGTACTACCAACAAAAAATATTCCTACTGGAGTATTTTGGCAAGAAGGTCCATTATTATGGATACATTTATCTTATTCTCTTAACACTATTCTTACTCGGTATGCTGAGGCTGTAGGACAATTAATACTCAAAGGAATAAAAGCAGCAAAGGGAGTGTTTGGAATTTCTCCCAATTAAATAATTACTCCATATACTCTGAATCAAATTGATGAGTTAGCTAATGAGTTAAATTCTTGGGCAATAATCATTTGCAAATCTAATGATTTATTTGATAACCACTTACCATCTAATCCTTTATTATCTTTTTGGTCATCGCATCCTGTAAATTTTCCAAAAATGACAAGAAAAACACCTATCATAAATGCTCCAAATATATTCACTAATGGGTCAAATAATGGTACAGCGGCAATAGTTACACCTTATCAAACTTTTACATTTTTACTACCCAAACAGTTAGCTCAAAATGTAGAGTTTAATGCAGTATTACAAGCTTTTGTGATGCTTAAAGTATGCTTAAAGTATCTGTATTTAATTTATTTTCCCATAATCAGTATATAGTTAGTGCTATAGTATCACTTTGAAGATGCTGGTAGGATTTCCCCTTCCTCTTCTGTTTTTTCTTTTCTTTCCACTATACAAATTCTAATCTGGGACAGAAAAGATCCGTTCTTTATAGGGAATATCAGGACATATACAGGATTGCCTGGAGCCCTTAGTTTGGGTAATGATTTAGCAGATAAAACTACACATGACATACATGTTTTCTCTACAGTATAAGAAGCTACAAATTTTCATAAAAAATTCCATGTCAATGCTAATACTATACATAATCGCTTTAAAATAACGAAGGAACAAGCTAGACAAATAATAAAACAATGTCAAAATTGTGTGACCATTTTACCACAAGTTAATCTTGGAGTCAATCCTAGAGGATTGATGCTTAACCATATTTGGCAGATGGACGTCACAAACTTGCAGAATTTGGAAAATTAAAATATTTGCATGTTACAGTTGATACTTCTTCTGAATTTTTGATGGACTCCCTTCATGCCGGAGAAAAAAAAACTAAAGATGTTATAGCTCATTGCTTACAAAATTTTGCCACTGTGGGCATTCCAAAGCAGTTAACAACAGATGTTGCCCCTGGTTATACTTTTACCTCTTTTAAAGAATTTTGCTCATCATTTTGCATTACTCATATAACAGGAATCCCATACAATCTGCAGGGACAAGGCATAGTTAAATGAGCTCATCAAACTATTAAAACGTACTAATTGAACCAAAAGAAAAAAAAAGGAATTGGGAAGTGGTATATATTCCACAGATAAACTTAAAATAACCCTTTTTACTCTAAACTTTTGAAATTTGGATTCATCAGGGCTTAGTCCTGTGGAAAGGCATATGTGTCCAAAAATTGTACATAAGCCCAAGGTACTTTGGAAGGATATTCTAACAGGACAATGGAAATGTCCTGACCCAGTAATTGTCTGGAGTTGGGGGTCTGTTTGTGTGTTTCCACAAGGAGAACAGCAGCCAATTTGGATTCCAGAGAGACTAACTAAAGCAATTTCTGCAGATTAAAAGAATATGATTTGGCTCAAATCCATAACAGCTAATATCCAGAACTCCAGTTTGGCTATTCTTACATCTGTGACAAAACCAGGATACTTTTTTCAATATCTATTTTATTATTGCCCTTCCCCATGTCATGAAGTTCTATTTTGTTTTTTGAGCTCATACAGACCTAGGTTAATGTTTTGCTGATCAGTACTATTTTTGTACTATAGAGTTTTTAGACATTGCAATGGAGATTTCACCAGTAAAATGTTATAAGGCCTTTACTCTTATACTGTTATGTTATGTGTTGTACGTATTATATTATGTGTGCACACTTGTGTTTTTTGTTATATGTTTAAATGTACGTATGTCCATATATCATATATGATGAGTGCTCATGAAAAAATGGATCCAAATATTTTTTTAATACACTTGATGTAAATGTTTTAATTTAAATTGCGTAATTACCTGTTGAGGATTTTTTTTAAAATGTGTACAAAAAAGGAGGTTAACATATCTGTTTGTTTACTTTCACCTTTTCTTTTCATTATATTTAATAATCTCTTCAAGACAATGTAAATTGTTAAGAAAATTGTTTTCTTTTAGTACCTTCTGAAATTTTACAAAATTTTTCTTTAGCCATTATTGAAAGAATTCCTATCTTCATCCCAGTGCCTGTAAAGACAAAGATAAAACCAATCTACAGCTTCTGCAATAGCCATCACTGAACTGCTTGCAGAACTTGCCTGGACTATGTATCACTTGTATGCATTGTGAACTCACCTGCATGCATTGTGAACAATATGTTGGTGCATCGACTTGTGGTAGTGTTGGGGTATTTTTGCTGATGATGTCATCGGTTGTACAATTTTTCCAAAAGGAGTCGTCAATTGGCTTGGTGTATCTTCCTCCCTTCTGCTGTCATGGTCGTTCAGCTAAAATTTGGGGGCCAACAGAGGTGAGACAAAGAACCTCACCCCGCGCTGGTACAAAGACTTCTCCACAGGTGTGACTGTATACTGGACCTGTAGTTAGTGACGGGTAAGATCCAATTGCAATGGTACCAACCTAAGCCTGGAGGCTGACACCTTGAGGTCAGCTCATTCAATAATGGGTAAGCACCATATGTACTATTGGACAACCTAAGGCAGGCATGGTCCCTAAGCCACATGCTTGTTGTTTAAACAGAGAGGGGGAGGTGTTGAGAGCCACAGCCCAAGGGGCCAAACAAACTTTCAGACTGCCAGCTGATGATTGGCTCACAGCGGCCCCAGCAACATTAAGCAAATTGGCTCCTCTGCGGTGATGCTCATTGGAGATGCTCATTGAGCAGTTTCCTCACCCTTTCAGACTGCAAGCTGATGATTGGCTCACAGCAGCCCCAGCAATATCTAGCTGATTGGCTCCTCTGTGGTAATGACATTGGGCTGTTTCCCCACCATTTCAGACTATGGAGCTGCTCATTGGGGGACTTTTTGGACTCTGCCCGCACGACCCAGCCAATCGACCTCAAGAGCAGGAGTGTGGAGGTTGAGAGCTTGTGGGAAGCCAGTAGTGGCAGTTGGTCTCTGAGGGTATTTCCTGAGAAGCTATTTTTTAGTCATGTGTGGTTCTAAAAGTAAGGTTAGTTTCTTTTGACAAGTGGCTCCTGAATTGTGCCCAGCCAGATTGCAGAAATCCTAAGTGATGGAGAAAAATAATCCAAACAGAATAGAAATACAAGCAGTTTAGAGAGGCATGGTGTATAGTTGGATTTACCTTTTGCATGATAAAGGGTAGGTGTTATAAATCTAGTCAATTTTAAATTGAAATAGTTCTCCATGTGTTTTATAGTTAACAAATATGTGAATTCCTATCTCCCTTCAACTGTAGCCTATTCAGCACATGTATTTTTGTATGTACATATAGAATCCTACCTGGTATCACATGTACATTTTTGTTAGGTGGCTGACGTGGCAGATACAAATTTTTAGAAGAGGTCACTCCTCCTAAACGTTGTTGGAACTGAAAATTAAAACTATGGGTGAGCTTCCTAGTTGAACAATATAATACATAAATCCATGTTCAGTAAAATGAATATTTTTAGATCTGTGGATGATATATATTTCATGATGAATTTCGATTGGCATATATATTGCTACCTTTTAATGTCTATATATATATATATATATATATATATATATATATATATATATATATATATATACACACACACACACACACACACTCTCCAGATTTTTCAGAATATAAAATATATGTGTATTATTATACAATCCCTAAATGCATTCATATTCATGAATGTGGATTTATAACCAAATATTCACAAAGTTATTTTCAGAAATATTCATCCACCTTAAATACATATTGTATCCTAGTACTGAAATCAAAATTCAGTGAATGGTGCATAGAAGTCCTATTTTTTCTACAGTAACTGACCAACTTTAACATCAATGCAAGTAGATTCCTATGGGACATGATGTGTATTTTGACCTTCATTTTTATTCAACACTGTTACATGACTATTTCTTCAGTTTATGCACATCATAGGATATATATTTCATTCACAATTTTGCAAATTGATAGGCTTTTGTTTCACTTTCAATCACTTCTTCCTTCAGTACACAAGTATTCCTCTATGTTTTTTGACTGGTCTTTTCATGATACTTCCTTTTATTTTAGATTTCAATAATCACTTTGAAAGCAAAACTCACACACTCTTCATGATAAACCATAAACCTAATATTACCATTAGATGTATAAATGGTTGTAATGAATGTATGTATCTCAATATAAGATTTCCTGTATATTTGCAAATATCAATTCAATCCAATATTTAAAGTTGGAACCAGTAATATTATTTATTCACAGTATGGTCTATTCATTTATTTTATCTATATTCCTAGACACAGGGAACACCTATTTGTACACCCAATACTAATTTATACACCTTCAAAATATTGCCCACAGAAATGGTGGAAGAGATACTCATGTCACCTGATCTACATATGCACTTTATCACAGTAATATTCTGGAAACAAAATGCAAAGTTCACACTTATGACTGTGCCAAATCCTAAATGGAAAGTGTGCATGGAATAGTAACAATATCCATGTCCAGATTGCCTAATGCTCTCAAATGTCAATCCTATTGGTGACTAAATATTTGTTTCTTTCTAAGATTTTATACTCAACCTCTACCCTGTTGAGATGTATAATCCTATCACTCAATTTATACTTTGCCTGATTTCTTAATATCTCCATTGATATCTGCTTCCCTATATATTTTCCCCAGTTCATCATTGTGTCTGACTCTTCACATGTGGTGACATTTACATTCACTCTCTACCGCAAACCCTATTGCTAAAGAACTTTTGGTCCAAATCCTATACTCACTTTTCTTCCTAAACCTACTGACTATCTTCCTAATTATACCAACTATACCTATATGAGTGGATGTTTTCTTCTACTTTCAATCATCCAATTTTCAAGGTCCTATGCCATTGTATATCGATTTATCTGAGACATCTGTTCAGAAGATATTTAAAAGCTAAGTATCCCACTCAAGTGCCCAATGCTATTCTGGGCTTCAAATCTTACGTAGATTTCTGTTTTTATACTTATATTTCACCTATATATTCTTGTAAATATCACAGGTTCCCAATACCAGTATTCATCCAGAAGTATGATTCCTAACCCAAATCAAACCTGTTATTACCCTAACCATACACTGTTCCCTCAATCTAACTTTACAGAACAGCAGGGACAGAGTTGGTCTTACAATACAGGAATGTAGGGGATCTTCCACCTTCTGAGATCCTCATAGGACCATGCAGAAATGATTTCTGGAGAAGTTGTAGGCAGCAATGAAGGACCTTAGGGAGGAAAACTCAACTTCCATGGTAAACAACCTGGTCAGGATGAAGGGATGTGTCTTTATCAGCCTCTATCATCTTAATGTAGAGAAGATTGACCAAACCAGGCCTGTGTGGAGAGCTGTTCTCGGGTGCCTATGGTTGATATACCATTCTAACATGTGAAAATGTCACAGGAAGTAGGGGCACCCTCCATCTCATGGGACCATTAGAAGCAACTCTTAGGACAAAGTGGTTGCCAAGGCAGTGACTTCATTCACTCCCTGATTGAGGTTACTTCACATAACGTCCTGGGTATGGAAGTCTCTAAACGTGGGATTCAGAAAGCCAGGCAAGCACAACCAGTCCCAGTCCCAGTCCCAGTGGTCTCACTTTTTTGGATTTACCAAGGACAGAGTCTGTCTTTCTTGGTACCTACTGATGTGAGGATGGCCAAAAGACAGGAAAGCTAAGATGAGGGGCCTTTCCTGAAAAAGCAGGTAGTAGCTCACCACTGGCTTCTGACAACTTCACAGAGTTGGCCAAGGAGACCAGAACTGAGACAGCACAATCCATTTTAGGGAAACATAGTATCGCCCACCAGTCAGAGGACACTGCGGATAGTCACAGACCTACATAGGGTACGGAGGCGCCTTTGTGGGTGTGGATGTGAATTTCTGGTTTTGTCTCATGTTCTGAGAATAGGTAGGAAAGGCGGTTTGTTTGGTTTGTAGTGGACTGTTTCTAGTATGTCCTTTGACAAGGTGAGTGTTTATATTTCTGTGTATCCCACTCTGTCCGTGGTTGTAGTATTAGAAAAGAGAATGCATCAATGGATGTGTCCTGTCTAGTTGAAAGCTTCCCATCATTCAACCTGCCCAATTTAGGAATGCACTGTGGCTTGCCTTATCAATGGGCGACACCTACTACCTTCCTAAGTTCCAGTTTTCTTCCTGAATTCTGGCCATTCTCCCGAATACGCTTTTTATTATGTGTCCAAGATATGTACCACCTCCAGGCTCTGTGACATGGCCATATCCTTGATAGCTGAAGGGAATGGCGAGCATCTCAGAAAACTCAGATATCAGTGTGAACAGTAAAGTCTCATTGGAGAAACACTGCATTGGGCGATTTGCTTACCTATGGTTCTGTTACCCTGAATGTAAGGAAGGTCTTTGCCTTAGGCCACACTTTTTTGAAGCCTGAAGAAAACAGTTTTAAAATGGAAATGAATGGGCATCACCTGTGGCTCTTTGCTTAATTGCTTTGGAAAGGGATGTGTCTGAATCAGCATTTTGGCCCTGTGTGAGGCTGTGGCTTAGATTCTCAGCACCTGATAGATCTAAAGAAAGATTCCATGTGTGCCAAAAGACAGGAAAGCTAAGAAGAGGGGCCTTTCCTGAAAAAGCAGGTAGTAGCTCACCACTGGCTTCTGACAACTTCACAGAGTTGGCCAAGGAGACCAGAACTGAGACAGCACAATCCATTTTAGGGAAACATAGTATGGCCCACCAGTCAGAGGACACTCCGGATAGTCACAGACCTACATAGGGGAAGGAGGCACCTTTGTGGGTGTGGATGTAAATTTCTGGTTTTGTCTTATGTTCTGAGAATAGGTAGGAAAGGCGGTTTGTTTGGTTTGTAGTGGACTGTTTCTAGTATGTCCTTTGACAAGGTGAGTGTTTCTATTTCTGTGTATCCCACTCTGTCCATGGTTGTAGTATTAGAAAAGGTAATGCATCAATGTATGTGTCCTGTCTAGTAGAAAGCTTCCCAGCATTCATCCTGCCAATTTATGAATGGACTGTGGCTAGCCTTATCAATGGGCAAAACCTACTATCTTCTTAAGTTCCTGTTTTCTTCCTGAATTCTCCAGAATAGGCTCATGGTTTTATGTCCAAGATATGTACCACCTCCAAGCTCTGTCATATGGCCATGTACTGGATAGCTGAAGGAAATGGGAGCATCTCAGAAAACTCAGATATCAGTGTGACCAGGAAAATCTCAGTGGAGAAACCCTGCTTTGGGCCATTTGCTTACCTATTGTTCTGTTACCCTGAATGTAAGGAAGGTCTTTGGCTCAGGCCACCCCTTTGTGAAGCCTGAAGAAAACAGTATTCAAATGGAAATAAAGGGGCATCACCTGTGGCTCTTTGCTTAATTGCTTTGGAGAGGGATGAGTCTGTATAAGGCTCTTGTCCCTGTGTGAGGCTGTGGCTTAGATTGTCAGCACCTGATGGATGTAAGGAAAGATCCCATGTGTGCAACCATAACCAAAATTCAAAAAGACCAGTCATTGTGGATGAAGTCTCTCACCTTCCTCTGTTAGGTTCCTAACCTCCATCAAGTGTGAATAGGTACCCTTGGGTCAAATGAGTTCTTCAAAGCCCTGCAGGTGTGATAGTGCTTTCTCATGACTACAAATCACATAAAGAATCTATACCTGACAGTCAGTAGGCCTCAAATAGTAGAAGCAGAGCAGTCTTAATGGAAGGCTTATTTGATCAATCCTCGTTCACAGGAAGGGTGTCCAGGCCACCCTGACTTTAGGCAAATGAGGGGCAAGGGAGCTTATTTTGGACACTGTCTTGAGCTGTGCCACTCATGGAAACCTCCAGCCAGAGGTTATGATGAGTGTCTATATAAAAGCAAATGAGGGCCATGTGGGAGTACTTTGCTTATAATACTGCTCATTTGTGTGGCACTTGGAAGAGATGACTGGGTCCACCAGGGATTGAAGTCTTGTGTGATTCTGATTATGGACTGTGTTCTGGAACTGACCTCAGTGAAGTATTGCGATGAATTGTGTTGGGATTTAAGAGGCCACACATGATAGTCACCCTTGGAATCTGAAATCAAGGCCGAGGTTGGTTTTCCACAGAGCACTGGGAATATCAGCCAGGGTATCACATGATTTTATTCTGAAAAACTTGGCAGCCATAGTTGAGAGTCAAAACACACATGGACCTCACATTGCAGACCTCAATGGGCCTGGCTTCATGTGACGTTTTTGGCCACTCTTTGGGGAGCCTTGCCTGTGAGAGTTCTCCGGAGATTTTATTGAAATGAGCTTCCTCACCATTTAATGGTTCCCGAATGAACTGAAACCCACAGTGCCTCCAACTTCATCTTTGAAAAATGGCTAGATAAATACCCTAAAATATTTGAAATTCCCATGACCAGTTAGCACTGGTGAAACATTGAATGTCCTGTTGCTGACCATGAGTATATCATACAGTGACTAGATTGACTGGGTTTGATGAAAATCGTGTAGAACTGTGATGCCAGTAAGTTGGAGACTGCTGAGTAGTGGGCCTAGAGCAGTGGTGTGCAGGTGTGTGATAAAACATCTGCGGTGAGCTCATGTGAATCTGCCATTGGATTCCAAATGGCTTGTGACTGACATAGTGTAGCCAGCAGACCCTTATATGGAAATGCATCTTGTTATATGGAGAGTTTTTAGGGCAATGTTCAGAATCAGGTTGCTAAGTTCAAGGGGGCAAGCTATGTGGGATAGAGGCCTGGTTGGTTCATTCTGCAGACCCTGACCCACCACACCTGAAAGAACTCCATCTAGCACTGTGTCCCATTTGAACTCCTTGTATTTCATGAAGCAAATACCAAACTACCAGTGCAGCCGCAAGAAACACCACAAAAAGTGGAAAATGACCAAATGGTTTCACAGTCCCCACAGGGAGACACTTAGCCCCCAGTGGCCACAGTTTACCTACAAAGAGAGAATTCAGCACTGCTGCCACATGTTCATTGGAAAATAAGAAATAATGTCCTTCAGGTCACATAGATGCAGAACCAGTTTCAATGGTCTCACTACAAAGGACGACAAAGCTCCTGAAAACAACATATATTTCAAGTGCCCAATCACAGATGGAGTTTCTCAAGAATTTTATAGGCCATCAAAGCTCCATTTTTGTGGAGGGTTTACCCTGTTCTTTACTATTGTAAACTCCACCTCCAAGTTTGTGAACAACTGAGCATATTCCATTCCATATATGTATTCACAGATTTTTTAACTCTACTCCTCTAATTGTGTCTTACTTGGGGCGAAGGTAATGTCAAGGCATTGTTCTGGATGAGAGTGGGATGATTTTTCGTAGCACATATTTACAAACACATTGGATACCTTTTCCAATTTTCCATTCGAAATACTGAATCCCTGACACTAACCCATAGCCCACAAGACTCTGACTACTTATGCTAATATGATGGAGAAAAATAATCCACACAGAATATAAATACAAGCAGTTCAGAGGAGGCATGGTGTATAGTTGGATTTGCCTTTTGCATTATAAAGTGTAGGAGTTATAAATCTAGTCAATTATTTGTTGAAATTGTTCTCCATGTGATTTTATAGTTAACAAATATGTGAATTCCTGTCTCCCTTTCTCTGTAGCCAATTTGCACAGGTATTTTTATATGCACATATAGAATCCTACAAGGTACGAAATGTACATTCTTGTGAGGTGGCTGATTTGGCAGATACATATTGTGAGAAGAGATCACTTCTCCTAAAGCCTGTTGGAAGTGAAAATTTGACCTTTTGGTGAGCTTCCTATTTGAACAACACTATACATAAATCCATGTTCAGTAAAATGAGTATTTTTGGATCCGTGGATGATATATATTTCATGGTGAATTTCGATTGGCATATATATTTCTACTTTTTAATGTCTGTGTGTGCATGTGTGTGTGTGTGTGTGTGTGTGTGTGTGTGTGTATATATATATATATATATATATATATATATATATATATATATATATATACAGAATCTCCAGATTTTTCAAAATATGAAATACATGTGTCTTATTATACATTCCCTAAAATCATTCATATTCATATATGTAGATTTATAATCAACTTTTCACAAGATTATCCTCAGAAATATTCATGCACCTGAAATAAATATTTGTTTCCTAGTACTGAAAACTATCTTCAGTGAATGGTGCATACAAACCCTAATATTAATACAGTAACTGACCAAGGTTAACATCAATGCAAATTGATTCCTATGGGACATGATGTGTATTTTGAAGTTCATTTTTATTCAAAACTGGTACATTACTATTTCTTCAATTTATGCACATGGTAGGATTTATATTTCATCCACAAGTTCGCTAATTTAGAGGCGTTTGTTTCACTTTCAATCACTTCCTGCTTCAGAACACATGTATTCTTCCATGTTTCTTGACTGGTCTTTTCATGAGACTTCTTTCCAAACACATTATTTTCGATTTCCATAATCACTTTTGAAGCAAAACTCACACACCTTTCATGATAAACCATAACCTTAATTTGACCAATAGATGTATAACTAGTTTGAATGAATGTACGTATATCAATATAAGATTTCTTATATATTTTAAAATATGAATACAATGCATTATTTAAAGTGGAACCAGTTATATTATGTATTCACAGTGTGGTCTATTCATGCATTATCTCTATATTAATAGACACAGGGTACACCTCTTGTACCCCCAATACTAACTTATTCATCTTCAAAATATTGCTCCCAGAAATGGTGGAAGAATTACTCATGTCACCTGATCTACATATACATTTTATCACAGTAATATTTTGGACACAAAATGCAAAGGTCACACTTATTATTGTACCAAAGCCTAAATTGAAAGTGAACATGGATTAATAAACACAGCCATCTCCAGGTTGCCTAATGCTCTCAAATATCAATCCAATTGGTGACTATATATTGTTTTCTTCCTAAGATCATATATTCAAATTCAACCCTGTTGAAAATGTGTAATCCTATCACCCACTTTATACTTTGCCTGATTTTGTAATGGCTCTATTGATATCTGTTTTCCTACATATTTTCTCTGGTTCACCATTGTGACTGACTCTTCACATGGGCTGACATTTACATTCACACTCTTAAAGAAACCCTATTGCTAAAGAACATTTTTTTTCCAAAACCTATTCTCACTCTTCTTCATAAACCTAACCATGATCTTCCTAAACCTACTGACTATCCCTTTTGACTGGATGTTCTCTTCTACATTCAATCATCCAAGTAAACATTGGGCGAGCTTTGGAGGAAGAGACCACCAAAAGATTATCTCATGCAACAGCAAAGGGTTTATTGGGGTTCCAGCATGCAGGGGATCAGAGCTCACTTGAATAGAGCAGAGAGCCCTGAGAAGAGCTTAAGCAGAGCTTATATACTTTCCTTGGGGAGGGCAGGGAGCGAAGTTTATTGATGGGTCAGGGTGAGTGGGTGGTTTGCGTTCAACCAGGTGAGGGAGTACATTCTGCAGTTTGGCAGTTGGGGACATGACATTCTGGGAACAAGATTAGCAAACAGTTCTCAAGATTTCAACAGTGTTTTGTTAAGCATACAGAAAAACAAGAAGTGACAAGTACCTATTTTATTAACCTTTCATTCCCCATTTCTTCTTCTTGCTACTTTTAATCATAAAAGTGATCATTGGGGGTTTCATATTCTATGTCTGCTAGTGAGGTATTACCATAATTTTAACTTGTCCAATTTGAGCTTGGAGAAAAGAAATTACATGGTTGAGCAAACAAGGTTTTATAGTTATCAATAATATGGAGATTATTATTGGACAGGCCAGGGTTGATAAAAACGTAGTCAAACAGAGGACTATGTGAACCAAGACTCAAACCATCCTTTTGGGGCCTCTCTCTCTCATTGATGCTCTTCAAGGTGTCTTTTTAAATTACTCATAATTTTTTTTACAACTCCAGTATGGTCGGAATAAACACAACATTCTTCCCTCAATGCAGCACAAAGGCCCCTTTCTCTCATGAAGAGGAGGTCCAACCCTCAACTGTTCTGTAAAAGAACTTCAGAGAGAGAGGTTAAAGATTCCTGCAAAGCTGTTATGGAGGTTTCTAATATATTTAAGTTTTGGTCTATTTCTGCTTCTAACTGGGTCATTTGTTGTGTCCCATGGACCAGGGCAGTGGTTCCTGTGCCCACGCTTGTGACAACTCCTATTCTTTATAGGATGGCTAAAGTGAGGGACATATGTTCCCAGTGAAACCGGGTTGTATGCCCCACCTATTTGATCTTCAAATGAACCTGCGTCATGATAGAGCATTCTGGGTAACATCTGCACCATTACACAATTAATCACATCCGTTTTCCATTTCATGAAAACATCAACAATGTTTTAGTATATAGAATTATACTGTTGTAGGGACGGACAAGGCAAGGCACCTAAGATAGCACCAAAGACAGTGAAACAGTCCTATTTGGTTGCACCCAGAATCAGAGGGCATTGCTTCGGTTGTAATCAATTAATCTTCTGAATTCCAAGTTTAGGTAGTTTCAGAATTTTGTACCCATCATGTAAGAGAAGTGGCCCAGAAGATCACACTCTGCAGAAGTTCACAAAAAGCTGTTTTTGTTTCTGTTTTTTTTTCTTTCTCTGTTCTGGGCAAGTTAACTTTTCAAGGACAACTGGGTGGGGGAGAGCTTTTACTTCCCTTTCTTTTTTCCCCCTGCCAGCTGTTACCATGGAGCCCCGATGGTAACTTCTTTATCTTAGAAATGTTGCCATCTCTGTGAAGCCCCAGCTCAAGGCCAGAGGAATTGTTCACATATTTTGTGAAAAACTAGTAAGGGGGTGTCTAGCTTAGGAGTGCTGATTTTTTTTAGCCAGTGGCCAAGTGGAACAGGGCAACATTAAAAGAGGAAGGTTATCTACACTGAAATCGTTTATAGGGACTTTTTTGCTGAAAGTCCTAAAGTCAGCCATCGTGAAGACTCCTGGAGAAGGTCAGTGAAAACTTTTCTGTAGGCCTGGTACAGAGGGGGGAGACGGAGAAGTCGGGGCTTAGAGCAGCTTCATGGATCTGAGAATGAGAAAAGAGAGATGTAAAAGAATAATGGGAAAGGGGTTTGGGATATTCCTAGCAACAAAACTTGAGCAGTTTTATAGGTAGAGCAGAGGGGAAGAAGGGAGTGAGCATCCACAAAGCCTGTGAGGGACTTTAAATTTTTAGTAACCTGTTTTCAGTGATGAAAAAGCAACTTTAAAGGCCATTTTAATTACATTTGGATAGGGGTCTGAGGGCTCTCCTCAGCTGGTTTGAGCTATGGGTTAGCTGGTAAGAAGACCTGGTGGGACCCAGTGCGGGCAGTGACAAGAGAAGAGAGGAGTGAGTCAGTGGAGGGGTACCTCAGTACCTGCTTCCCAGCCAGGGGCAATGGTCTGAGAACTGGTGTTGGTTTCGGTTTTTGATCTAGTAATTGAAGGGAAGAAATCAGGTTGCTGAGTTTGGAGTGACAGCAGATAGTCTGGAGAAGAAGGCTGAGGATCTATTGGAGAAGCATAGTTCAGGATGTGAGCGAAGGAGGGAAAAGGCCTCCACATAGGGGAATCTCCTTTTACCCTTTTGAGCACTTGCAGAAGTTAAAAAGGTCACACAGTATTTGACGATCTAGAGACCCCTCTGGGGGCCATGGGTTTTGGTTATCTAATTGGTCATATGATCAACGCTGTGTACAGAATTTGATGAGGAGTTCGGGTTCCATCAGGCAGCCCCTGTATGCTCACATCCCCATGACTTACAGAAGAAATTGGCTTTTCCCCCACACAGCTGTTGCTGTTTGTGGCTTTGATTGTCTTCTGGGCAAACATAGTAATCTAGGCTAGCCAACCTGCACCTGGCTTACCTGTCCTTAAATCTATAATGTTTGTTTCCATTATCTATGGTACGGAAGGTATTTAATGGAATTTTAGTGGGATCCTCTTCATCAGGGATATCCTAATAGGAAAGACCTATAGCCAGCTAACAAATGTCTGGGTGGAGAAATGGCCAACAGGCCCCAAAGTGGGCTATATGTGAGATAGATTATACTTCTTGTCCAGTAGGATTTGTGATCAGCCATCTCTGCTGAAAGGGCTGATGAGGGTTAGGACTACTGGTGGTCAAGGGGAGACTCTATAGCCTCATCCACCTGGCGAATACACAATATCAGTCTTTTCCAGTTTCCAGGCAGAGTCTGGACAGGGTGCAGGCTTCAGATGAGAGGCCTGGATCCAGGAAGTGATTCTGTCTACCTTTACCACTGTAGGTGTTATATGTAGCACCTGCTATGGTCCTTTCCAGTGGGGTTCCAGGGATGACACCTGATGTTGTCTTACATAGACAAAGTCTCTTACTTGATATTGATGTGGAGTCCCCTCATCTCCAGGTTGGTAGGCAGTGGCGAGCTGTTTTCACAGGTATCGCTGAGTTCTTTCAAGAGCTTTAACTCGGTCAAGCAAGGGGGGTGTGGAAGGGATTGTTAGGTCTTAGAGTTGGGGTTAGGTCCCTTACTGGAATAGGGGCCCCATAGGGAATTTCATAGTGGGTGAGGTTACACAAAGAAACAGAGGGAGAATTTCTTACATGAAACATTGCATAAGGCAGAAGCATTGTCCAATCTTTTATGCTGGTCTCTAAGCTTAATTTCATTAAGGTCTCTTTAATGATTCTATTCATTCATTCTACCTCTCCTGAACTCTGTGGTCTATAAGCACAATGTAATCCCCAGGGTACTGGCTAACCCCTAACGTACCTGGGTCACGAATGCAGGTCCATTATCAGACCCTGTTACCTTAGGCAGGTCGTATCTTGGAAAAAAATCTTCCAGGATCTTCTTTACCACCATTTGTGCTGGTTCTTTCTTTTTTTTTTTTTTTTTTTTTTTTTTTTTTGCTGGGGAAGGCTTCAATCCATCCTGTAAATGTATCTACAAAGACTAGGAGATATTTAAGTCCATACCTTGCATGTTTAATTTCAGTAAAGTTCACTTCCCAGAATTGTCCTGGTCTTTTTCCTCCTAGGTGCTTTCCTCCAGGAAGCTTGGAAGGGTAAGCATTAACAAATTGATGGACCCGACAGGCTTTTGTTACCCATTCAGTACTTTTGCTGTGATTTGGTTAGTGGAAAACTCTGTTCTTGATCCTTCAGGAATGCCTGCAGTTTCTTTGAACCAAGTTGAGTGAGTTGATGTACGTTTTCTACTGACATAGTTAGAGCAATGACTATCGGAGTTTTTACTGAAGGATTTAGAAATCCCACTTGGTTGCCTTCAGGGTTAAAAGTTATTTTGGCCCAGAGCTTGGTGAGCAGATCTCTGCCCATCAATGGGGCCAGGCATTCTGTGATTACTAGGAAGGATTGATGGATTTTCCTTTTTCCAGGTCCATGGTCCTCTTAGTTGTCCAAGCCCGATACTTACTGCCATTTGGCCCTTGAACTAGAGACCTTTTATTTGATAGATGGCCCAATGGGGCCATAAGGGCTGAGTATATTGCCCCTGTATCCACTTCAAAGTTTACTGGGGTCCCCTACACTTCAAAAGTTACCCTGAGCTCGGGGAGGGGATGTGAGCCCCGACTTTCGGAGTCATCCTCAAGAGTCAGAATGGCTGGCTGGAGTGGCTGTCTCTTTCTAGTGCACTCTTTGGCCCAGTGTCCTTTTTCTTTACAGTAGGCACAGTGATCTGAGGCAAGGAGTGGCCTCTGGCGTGGGCCCAGGTATCCCTTCCTGTCTCCCGGTTTCTTAATTTCTGGCCTATTTGTTGTTGTGACCAGGACCTTAGTCAGCGCCTTAGTCTGTCTTTTGTTTCTTTTATCCTTCCTTTGCTCTTTTCTCTTCCTCAGTTTCTCTCTTAAAGTATACCTTCTTGGCTTCCCTGACTAAATCTCTCAAAGTCATAGTTTGTAATCCATCTAAGCATTTTAACTTTCTTTTAATATCTGGGGCAGCTTGCCCAATAAAGGCCATTGTGACAGATGCCTTTTGATCCTCTGCCTGAGGATTGAAAGGAGTATATCTTCTATATGCCTCCATAATTCTCTCTAGAAACATAGAGAGAGGTTCTTCAGGCCCTTGAATAATCACTCTTACCTTGGCCTAATTAGTTGGTCGCCTAGCGGCCGCACGAAGACCCACTATTAGAGCCCGGCGATAAGTGAACAGATGCTCCCTACCTTCAAAGATTTTGGGAGCACAGTTGGGTTGGTTCAAAGGAAAGCTGGCTTTGATTATCTTGGGAAGTTGTGTCAGTCACGCATCTTCTCAGGGGATATTTTTTTCCAGCTTCCAGGAGTACTCTATTTTGATCCCCTGTCATGAAGACAGTCCCTATGAGTTGTTGGCAGTCATCCCAAGTAGGCTAGTGTGAAAACATCAATGACTCAACCAGACCTGTGTGCCAGGTGGGGTCCTCAGAAAAAAGGGGGATTGTTATTTTTCCAGTTATGTACGTCTGAAGAGGAGAATGGCCAAAACTGGTAGGCTTGCATTTTTTCCCCCATGGCCGTCGTCAATCATTGGCCCAAGGGATGGAGGGGGAGCATGATGGGAGTTCCAGGGTTTTCAAACATTCGCTGCTGGCGAGTTCCTATAGCCAGGCCAGCTTCCTCAAGGGTAGGAAGGGCTGTGTGTGCCACTGGGGAGCTATCTGGAGGGCGCTGTGCTCCTCCAATTGCAGAGAGGCTGAGTCAGCAGCAGGGGAATCACTTAGAGGGTGTTGGGGGTTGGGGGAAGAGGGCAGGGGATAAGGAGGGGGAGGAGAATCCAGTAGAGTCAAATCTTGTCACTCAGGAAGAACAGAGGGTGGAGAAGGAAGAAGAGCAGAGGGTTTGAGAGATCATGGGGGAAGGAGTAGGAGCGGGGGCACCGGTAAGGAAAGGCTTCACCCATGGAGGAGGAGATTTGCAGAGGTCCTGCAAAGTTAAGATATATGGCTGTTGATCCAGATGGCTATGTGGCCCTGGCTAAAAGACAATATCTCTGACTTTTTATATTAGTGGGAAGTAGAAAGATCCTTCTAGAGGCCATCCGACTCCAAAGGTTGGCCATTCTGAGGCACAGAGCGTCTTCCAGGTCCAGTGTTTTACTAAATAAAAAAGATTCTGAGCCCTTTAGTGGACTTTGGGCCAGTGATCAATGGTCAGGGAAAGAGGCATTGAAGTGCTCTGTCCCATAATGAAAGATACACAAACAGTGAATGCCTCGACACATGGGGTCTCACATCCGCCGCTGCTGGATTTCAGTGGAACCTCCATATGAAAAGGTCGGGCGAGCCTCGGAGGAAGAGACCACAAAGAGATTGTCACATGCAACAGCAAAGGGTTTATTGGGGGTGCAGCATGCTGGGGCTCAGAGCTCAATTGAAAAGAGATGAGATAGGAAAGGTAGCAGAATACAACAGTTACTATTATGGTATTATGTAAAAATGTTGATGTGTAACCGATGTGATTCTGAAATCTTTGCAATGTTTTGAATAACCAATAAAAAAATAAAATAAAAAAATAAATAAATAAAAAAAAGAAAAGAGATGAGAGCCCTGAGAACACCTTAAGCAGAGTTTATATAATTTTCTTGGAGAGGGCAGGGAGGAAAATTTATTGATGTGTCCCGGTGAGTGGGCAGTTTGCGTGCACAAGGGTGAGCGAGTACATTCTGCAGTTTGGCAGTTGGGGAGAGCACATTCTGAGAACAAGATTAGCAAAGAGTTCTCAAGATTTCAAAAGTGTTTTGTTAAGCATACAGAAAAACAGGAAGTGACAAGTACCTATTTTATTAACCTTTCACTACCGACTATCCCTTTTCGACTGGATGTTCTCTTCTACATTCAATCATCCAAGGTACAAGGTCATAGGCCATTTAATATTGATTAATCTGACACATCTTTGCAGAACCTAATTCAAAGCTAAGTATCCCAATCAAGGGCCCAATTCTCTTCTGGGCTTCAAATCTTACCTAGATTTCTGTTTTCATACATATATTTCACCTATATATTCTCATACATATCACAGGTTCCCAATACCATTATTCATCCAGCAGAATGATTCCTAACCCAAATCGAAAATGTTATTAACCCTAACCGTACACGTTTCCCTCAATCTAACATTACAGAGAGGAGGGACAGAGATAGTCTTACAATAGAGGAATGTAGTGGATCTTCCACCTGCTGAGAACCTCAAAGGTCCATGCAGAAATGATCTCTGGAGAAGACGTAGGCAGCTATGAAAGACCTGGGAGAGTAAAAGTCATCTTACATGACAAACAACCTGGCCAGGATGAAGGGTTGTGTCCAAATCAGCCTCTCTCGTACTAATGTAGAGAAGATGGACCAAACCAGGCCTCTGTGGAGAGCTGTTCCCGGGTTCCTATGGTTGATATACCAATCTAACTTGTGAAAGTGTCACAGGAAGTTGCGGCAGCCACCATCTCATGTGACCCTTGGAAGCAACTGTTAGGACAAAGTGGTTGCCAAGCCAGTGAACTCATTCAGTTCCTGAAGGAAGTGACCTCACCTCACTTCCTTGGTGATGGAACTCTCTGAACATGGAATCCAGGAAGCCAGGCATCCAAGCCAGTCTCAGTCCCAGTCCCTGTGGGCTCACTTGTTTGGATTTACCAAGGATAGAGTCAGTCTTTCTTGGTACCTACTGATGTGAGAATGGCCAAATACCAGAAAAGCTCTGAAGAGGGGCAATTCCTGAGAAAGCAGGTAGTGGCTCACCGTTAGCTCCTGACAACTTCACAGAGTTGGCCAAGGAGACCAGATCTGATAAAGGACAGGCCATTTTGGGAGAACATAGTATGGTCCAGAAGTCAGAGGACACTCCATATAGTCACACACCTACTTGAGGGAAGCAGGTGCCTTTTTGGGTGTTGGTGTGGGTTTGTGGTTTTGTCTCATGTTCTGAGAATAGGTAGGAAAGACGGTTTTCTGGTTTGGAGTGAAATGTTTCTACTAAGTCGTTTCACAGGGCGTGTGTTTCTATGTCTGTGTATCTCACTGTGTCCGTGGTTGTAGACATTAGAAAAAAGAATGCATCAATGGATGTGTCCTGTCTATTAGAAAGCTTCCGAGCATTCATCCTGCCCAATTAATGAATGGACCAGGGCTTGCATAATCAATGGGTAACACCTGCTATATTCCTAAGTTCCAGTTTTCTTCCTGAATTCTGGCCACTCTCCAGAATAGGCTCATGGTTTTGTGTCCAAGATATGTACCACCACCAAGCTCTGTCACATGGCCATATACTGGATAGCTGAAGGGAATGGCGAGCATCTCAGAAAACTCAGATATCAGTGTGACTACTAACATCTCAGTGGAGAAACCTTGGTTGGCCCATTTGCTTAACAATTGTTCTTTTCCCCTGAGTCAGGAAGGACTTTGCCTCAGGCCAACCCGTTTGTGAAGCCTGAAGAAAACCGTTTTCAAATGGAAATAAATGGGCATCACCTGTGCCTCTTTGCTTAATTGCTTTGGAAAGGGATGTGTCTGAATCAGGCTCTTGGCCCTGTGTGAGGCTGTGGCTTAGATTGTCAGCACCTGATGGATGTAAAGAAAGATCCCATGTATGCATCAAACACCAAAATTGCCAAAAGAGCAGTCATTGTGGGTGAATTCTCTTGTTTTCCTCTGTAAGGTTCCTCACCTCCATCAAGTGAGAATAAGGATCCTTTGGGTCTAATGAGTTCTTTAAAGCCCTGCAGAGGCTAGCCCATTGGTGCTTGGGTTTTATCATGACAACAATACACATAAATAATCTAAACCCCACAGTCAGTAGGCCTCAAATTGTATAAGTGGAGCAGTATTAAATGCAGGCCTATTGGATCACTCCTGTTTCACAGGAAGGGTGTCCAGGCCACTCAAACTTTAGGCAAACGAGGGGCAAGGGAGCTTATTTTGGATACTGTCTTGTACTGTGCTCCTCATGGAAACCTCTAGCAAGAAGTTATGGTCAGTGTCTATATGGAAGAAAATGAGGGCCATGTGGGATTTTTTTGGTTTCAATTGTTTTCATTTATGTGGCGGTTGGAAGAGGTGACTGGGTTCACCTGGGCTTGAACACTGGTGTGATTCCCCTTAGAGACTGAGTTCTGAAACGGACCTCAGAGAAGTATTGCCATGACTTGTGTTGGGATTTAGGAGGACACGCATGAGAGTCGCCCATGGAAACTGAGATATAGGCCCAGGGTGCCTTTCCACAGAGCACTGGGAATCTCAGCCAGGATATCACATGATTTTATTCTTAAAGGCATGTCAGCCATAGTTGAGAATAAAAACAAACATGGACCTCACATCATAGACCTCAATGAGCCTGGCTTCATGTGACCTTTTGGCCACTCTTTGGAAAGCCTTGCCTGTGAGAGTTCATTGAAATGAGCATCCTTACCATTTAATGGTTTCCGAATTAATTAAAACCCACAGTGCCTCCAACTTCATCCTTGAAAAATGCCTAGATAAATACCATGAAATTTTTGAATTTCCCATGACCTGGTGACACTGGGAATCTTTGGATGTCCTACGTCATTCATGAATGTATCAGACAGTGCCTTGATTGACTGGGATTCATAAAAATGGTGTAGAACAGAGATACCAGTAAGTTGGAGCCTACTGAGTGGTGGGCATAGAGCAGAGGTGGGAAGGTGTATGATAAAACATCTGTGTGGGGCCATGTCAATCTGCCATTAGCTTCCAAATGGCTTGTTACTGACATGGTGCAGCCAGCAGAATGTTCAATTAAAAGGCATATTGTTATATGGAGAGGTTTCAGGGCAATGTTCAGAACCAGGTTGCTATGGACAAGGGGGCAAGCTATGAGGGATAGAAGCCTGCTTGGTGCATTCTCCTGAGAACCCTGACCCACCGCACAAGACAGAACTCCCTCCAGCACTGTGTCCCATTTGAACTCTTTGTATATCGTGAAGCAAATACCAAAGTCCCAGTGCAGCAGCCAAGAAACACCATGAAAATTGGAGGATGACCAAATGGCTTCACAGTCCCCACAGGGAGACACTTAGCCCACAATGGCCACAGTTTACCTACAAAGAGAGAATTCAGCACTGCTGCCTCATGTACATTGGAAAATAAGAATCCATGTCCTCCAGGTCACATAGATGCAGACCCAGCTTTGATGGTCTCACTAGAAAGAAAGCAAAAGCTCCTGACAACAATATATATTTCAAGTTCCCAACCACATAGGCAGTTTCCCAAGAAGTCTTTAGGGCACAAGAGCTCCACGTTTGTGGAATGTTTACCGTGTCCCTTACTTTGGGAAACTCCTCTAACACCTCCAAGGTTGTGAACTCCTGAGCATATTCCATTCCAGATATGTATTCACAGATTTTCTAACTCTTCTCCTCTAATTGTGTATTACTTGGGGCGAAGTTAATTACAACAAATTTTTCTGGAAGAGATTGGGAAGATTTTTGTGTAGCACATATTTGCATACACATTGTGTTCATTTTCCAATTTTCCATTCGAAATACTGATTCCCTGACACTAACCCATAGCCTACTAGACTCTGACTACTAATCCTAATGTGATGGAGAAAAATAACGCAAACAAAATAGAAATACAAGCAGTTCAGAGGAGGGGTGGTGTATAGTTGGGCTTGCCTTTTGCAATATATAGGTTTGGAGTTATAAATCTAGTCAATTTTTAATTGAAGTAGTTCTCCGTGTGTTTTTAAAGTTAACAAATATGTGAATTCCTGTCTCCCTTTCTCTGTAGCCTATTCAGCACATGTATTTGTATATGCACATATTGAATCCTACCTGGTATCACACGTACATAATTGTGAGTTGGCTAACTTGACAGATACAAATTGTGAGAAGAGATCACTCCTCCTAATCGCTGTTGGAACAGAAAATTCAACCTATAGGGGAGCTTCCTAGTTGAACAACATTATTTATAAATCCATGTTCAGTAAAATAAATATTTTTGGATATGTGGACGATATAAATTTCACGATGAATTTTGATAGGCATATATATTGCTACTTTTTAATTTCTCTGTGTGGGTTTTGTATATATATATATATATATATATATATATATATATATATATATATATATATATATTCTCCAGATTTTTCAAAATGTTAAATATATGTGTCTTATTATACACTCCTAAATTCATTGTTGTTCATATATTTGGATTTCTAATCAACTTTTCACAAGATTATTCTCAGAAATATTCATCCATCTGAACTACATATCTGTTTCCTAGTACTGAAAACTAAATTCAGTGAATGGTATATACAAATACTAATATTTCTACAGTAACTTACCCAGTTTAACATCAGTGCAAGTAGATTCCTATGTTCCATGATGTCTATTTTGACATTCATTTTTATTCAACACTGGTATATTAGTTTTCTTCATTTTATGCACATCATACGATATATATTTCTTCCACAATTTAGCAAATTTATAGGCATTTGTTTCATTTTCAATCACTTCCTACATCAGAACACATGTATTCCTCCAGCTTTCTTGACTGGTTTTTTCATGAGACTTCTTTCCGAACACATTGTTTTTGATTTCCATAATCACTTTTGGGGCAAACTCACACACCCATCATGATTAACCATAACTCTATTATTACCATTAGATGTATAACTGTTTGGAATGAATGATTGTATATCAACATAAAATTTCTAATGTATTTTCAGATATCAATTCAATCCAATATTATAAGTGGAACCTGTTATATTATTTATTCACAGTATGGTCTATTAAGGCATCATCTCTATATTCATAGACCGAGGGTCTAAGTATTTGTATCCCCAATAATAATTTATAAGTCTTTAAAATATTGCTTTCAGAAATGGTGGAAAAAACACTCTAGTCACCTGATATACATATACATTTCATCACAGTAATATTCCTGACACAAAATGCAAGGGTCACACTTATGACTGTACCAAAGCCTAAATTGAATGTGAGCATGTATTACTAACAACATCCATGTCCTGGTTCCCTAATGCTCTCAAATATTATTCCTATTGGTGACTACATATCTGTTTCTTCCTAAGATTATATATTCAAACTCAACCCTGTTAATAATGTCTTATCCTACCACTCACCTTGTACTTTGCCTGATTTCCTAATGTCTCCATTGATATCTGCTTTCAAATACCTTTTCTCCAGTTCATCATTGGGAATGACCCTTCAAATGTGCTGACATTTACATTTACTCTCTCACCAAAACCGTATTGCTAAAGAACTTTTCGTCCAACTCCTAGACTCACTCAAATGGGTTCTTCAAAGCCCTGCAGAGGGCATCCCAGAGATTCTTGGGTTTTCTCATGACTCCAATTCACATAAAGTATCTAAACCCCACAGTCAGTAGGCCTCAAATTCGAGAAGCAGAGCAGCATTAATGGCAGGCCTATTTGATCACTCCTGTTTCACAGGAAGGGTGCCCAGGCCACCCTGACTTTAGGCAAATGAGGGGGAAGGGAGCTTATTTTGGACACTGTCTTGGACTGTGTCCCTCATGGAAACCTCTAGCAAGAGGTTATGATGAGTGTCTACATGGAAGAAAATGAGGGCCATGTGGGAGTGTTTTGTTTTTAATTGTGGTCACTTGTGTGGCGGTTGGAAGAGATGAATGGGTCCACCTGGGCTTGAACTCGGGTGTGATTCCCCTTAGAAATGGAGTTTTGGAAATGACCTTAGAGATGTATTGCCATGAATTGTGTTGGGATTTTTGGAGGCCAGGCATGAGAGTCGCCAACGCATGACAATACGCCTCAAATTGGAGAAGCAGAACTTAATGTCCAAATCCTTTACTCACCCTTCTTTTTAATCCTACCGTCTATCTTCCTAATCCCAGATAAATACCATGATATATTTGAAATTCCTATGACCAGGTGGCACTGGAGAATCTTTGGATGTCCTGTTTCTGATCATGAGTGTACCAGACAGTGGCTTAATTGACTTGGTTTTATGAAAATGGTGTAGAAGAGGGATGCCAGTAAGTTGGAGCCTGTTGAGTAGTGGGCCTAGAGCAGTGGTGTGCAGATGTGTGATAAAACATCTGTGGTGGGGTCATGTGGATCTTCCATTGGCTTCCAAATGGCTTGTGACTGAAATAGTGTAGCCAGCAGACCCTTTTATGTAAAGGCATCTTGTTATATGGAGAGGTTTAACGTCAATTTTAAGAAACAGGTTGCTATGGTCAAGGGGACAAGCTATGTTGGATAGAAGACTTGTTGGTGCATTCTCCTGGAGAACCTGACCTACCACACGTGACAGAACTCCCTCTAGCATTTTGTCCCAGTTGAACTCATTGTATTTCATGAAGTAAATACCATACTCCCAGTGCAGCAGCAAGAAACACCACAAAAAGTGGAGGATGACCAAATGGCTTCACAGTCCACATGGGGAGACACTTAGCCCCGAGTGGCCACAGTTTACCTACAAAGAGAGAATTCAGCACTGCTCCCTTATGTTCATTAAAAAAAAGAAACCATGTTCTCCAGGTCACATAGATGAAGACCCATCTTTGATGGTCTCACTACAAATGAAGGTAAAACTCCTGACAGCATATATTTCAAGTGCACGAACTCAGAGACAGTTTCTCAAGAAGTTTTTAGGCCAGCAGAGCTCCATGTTTGTGGAGTGTTTACCCTGACCCTAACTTTTGGAAACTCCTCTTCCACCTCTAAGGTTGTGAACTCCTGATTATGTTACATTCCATATATGTATTCAAAGATTTTCTCACTCTTCTCCTCTAATTGTGTCTTATTTGGGTGAAGGTAATGTCAATTCATTGTTCTGGACGAGAGTGGGAATATTTTTGTGTGGCACATATTTGCATACACATTGGATTCATTTTCTTATTTTCCAATTAAAATATTGAAACCATGACACTAACCCATACTACTAATCCTAATATGATGGAGGAAAAATAACCAAAACAAAATAGAAATACATGCAGTTCAGTGGAGGCATGGTGTATATTTGGACTTGCCTTTTACATGATAAAGGGTAGGTGTTATAAATCTAGTCAATTTTTGGTTAAAATATTTCTCCATGTGTTTTTAAAATTAACAAATATGTGAATTCCTGTCTCCCTTTCTCTATAGACTATTCAGCACATGTATATTTATATTCACATATAGAATCCTAAATGGTATCACAGGTTGATTTTTTTGTGTTGTCTGACTTGGAAGATACAAATTGTGAGAAGAGATCCCTCCTCCTAAACGCTGTTGAAACAGAAAATTTAACCTATGGGTGAGCTTCCTAATAGAAAATCATTATTCAAAAATCCATGTTCAGTAAAATAAATATTTTTGCATATGTGAATTATATATATTTAATGATAAATTTCGATTAGCATATGTATTGCTACTTTTTATACTCTGTGTGTATGTTTTGTGTATATATATATATATATATATATATATATATATATATATATATATATATATATTCTCCAGATTTTTCAAAATATGAAATATATGTGTCTTATATACACTCCCTAAATTTATTCATGTTCATGTATTTAGATTTAGAATCGATTTTTCACAAGATTATTCTCAGAATTATTCATCAACTTGAAATATATATTTGTTTCCTAGTACTGAAAACTAACTTCAGTGAAAGCTGCATACAAATCCTAATATTTCTAGAGTAACTGACCCAGGTTAATATCAATGCAAGTAGACTCCTATGGGACATGATATATAATTTGACGTTCATTTTTATTCAACACTGGTGCATTACTATTTCTGCAGTTTATGCACATCATAGGATATATATTTTATCCACAAGTTCACAAATTTTTAGACATTTGTTTCAATGTCAATCACTTCCTGCTTCAGAAAACAAGTATTCCTCCATGTTTCTTGACTGGTCTTTTCATGAGACTTCTTTCCAAAAATATTATATTTGTTTTCCATAATCAGTTTGAAGCAAATCTCACACACACTTCAGGATAAACCACAACCCTAATATTACCATTAGATGTATAACTGGTTGAAATGAATGTATGTATATCAATATAAGATTTCCTGAATATTTTTAGATATCAATTTAATCCATTATTTAAAGTTGGAACAAGTAATATTATTTATTCACACTACGGTCTATTCATGCATTATCTCTATATTCATAGACACAGGGTACATCTATTTTTACCCACAATACTAATTTATACTTCTTCAAAATTGGCTCCAAGAAATGGTGGAAAAAATACTCATGTCACCTGATCCACATATACATTTTATCACAGTAAAATTCTGAACAAAAAATGTAAAGGTCACACTTATGATTGTACCAAAGTCTAAATGGAAAATGAACATGGATTACTAAAAACATCCATGTCCAGGTTGCCTAATGCTCCCACTTGTCAATCTTGTTGGGGACAACATATTTGTTTTTTCCTAAGATTATATATTCAAACTCAATCATATTGAATATGTCTAATCCTATCACTCACTTTACACTTTGCATGATTTCCTAATGTCTCAATGGATATCTGCTTTCCTACATATTTTCCCCAGTTCATCATTGTGACTGATTCTTCACACGTTCTGACATTCATATTCACTCTCTACCCGAAACCGTATTGCTAAAGAATTTTTGGTCCAAATCCTATACTCACTCTTCTTTTTAAACTTACCAACTGTCTTCCTAATACTACCAACTATCCCTTTTAGCCTGGATGTTCTCTTCGACATTCAATCATCCAAGGTACAAGGTCCTATAACATTGTATAACGATTTATCTGAGACATCTGTGCAGAACATAATTCAAAGCTAAGTATCCCAATGAAGGTCCCAATGTCCTTCTGGGCTTCAAATCATACCTAGATTTCTGTTTCCATACTTATATTTTACCTATATATTCTTGTAAATATCGCAGGTTCCCAATACCATTATTCATCCAACCGAATGACTCCTCACCAAAATCGAACCTGTTATTAACCCTAACCATAAACTGTTCCCTCAATCTACCTTTACAGAAGATCAGGGACAGAGTTTGTCTTACAATACAGGAATGTAGGGGATCTTCCACCTGCTTAGAAACTCAATGGTCCAAGCAGAAATGATCCCTGGAGAAGTATTAGGCAGCTATGTAGGACCTGAGAGAGCAAAAGTCATCTTCCATGGCAAAAAACCTTGTCAGGATGAAGGGTTGTGTCTGAATCAGCCTCTCTATTCTTAATGGAGAGAATATGGACGAAACCAGGACTATGTGGAGAGCTGTTCCTGGTTCCTTATGGTTGATATACCATTCTAACTAGTGAAAGTGTCAGAGGAAGTAGGGTAGCCTCCATCTCATGGGACCCTTGGAAGCAACTGTTAGAACAAAGTGGTTGCCAAGGCAGTGAACTCATTAAATTCTTGAAATAAGTGACCTACCTCACTTCCTTGGTGATGGAACTCTCTGAATTTGGGATCCAGGAAGCCAGGCACACAGAGCCAGTCCCAGTCTCAGTCCCAGTGGGCTCACATGTTTGGATTTACCAAGGACAGAGTCTGTCTTTTTTGGTACCTACTGATGTGAGGATGGCCAAATGCGAGGAGAGTTCTGAAGACGGGCCTTCCCTGAGAAAGCATGTAGTGGTCAGAACAGGCTCCTGACAACTTCACAGTGTTTGACAAGGAGACCAGATCTAAGACAAGACAGGCCATTTCGGGGGAACATAAAATGGCCCACCATTCAAAGGACACTCTGGATAGTCTCAGACTTACTTGGGGGAAGGAGGTGCCTTTTTGAGTGTGTGTGTGTGAGTTTGTGGCTTTGTCTCATGTTCTGAGAATAGGTAGGAAAGGCGGTTTGTTTGGTTTGGAGTGGACTATTTCTAGAAAGAACTTTGACAAGGCAAGTGTTTCTGTGTCTGTGTCTCCAACTGTGTCCATGGTTGTAGACATTAGAAAAGAGAATGCATCAATGGATGTGTCCTGTCAGTAGAAAGCTTCCCAGCATTCATCCTGTCCATTTTAGTAATGGACTGCAGGTTGCCTTATCGATGGGCAACACCTACTATCTTACTAAGTTCCTGTTTTCTTCCTGAATTTTGGCCACTCTCCAGAATAGGCTCATGGTTTTGTGTCCAAGATATGTACCACCTCCAAACTCTGTGACATGGCTATGTTCTGGATAGCTGAAGGGAATGGGAGCATCTCAGAAAACTCAGATATCAGTGTGACCAGAAAAGCCTCAGTGGAGAAATCCTGCTTTGGGCCTTTTGCTAACCTATTGTTCTTTTGCCCTGAATGTCAGGAAGGTCTTTGCCTCAGGCCACCCCTTTGTGAAGCCTGAAGGAAACAGTTTTCAAATGGAAATAAATGGGCATCACCTGTGGCTCTTTGCTTAATTGCTTTGGAAAGCCATGTGTCTGAATAAGCCTCTTAGCCCTGTGTGAGGCTGTGGCTTAGATTTTCAGCTCCTGATGGATCTAAAGAAACATCCAATGTGTGCATCCAAAACCAAAATGGCAAAAACATCAGTCATTGTGGATGATATCTCTTGCCTTCCTCTGTTAGGTTCCTGACCTCCTTCAAGGGAGTATAGGGATTTTTGGGGTCAAATGAGTTCTTCCAAGCTCTGCAGACGTGCTTGGGTTTAATCATGAATCCAAATCACATAAGGAATTTATACCTGACAGTCAGTAGGCCTCTAATTGGAGAAGTAGAGCAGTATTAACGGCAGACCTATGTGATCAATCCTAGTTGACTGGATGGGTGTCCAGGCCACCCTGAGGTTAGGCAAATGAGGGGCAAGGGAGCTTATTTTGGACACTCTCTTGAGCTGCGCCATTCAAGGAATCCTCCAGCCAGAGGTTATGATGAGTGACTATATGGAAGAAGATGAGGGCCATGTGGGATTGTTTTGGTTTTAATTGTGGTCATTTATGTGGTGGTTGGAAAAGATGACTGGGTGCACCTAGCCTTGAACACTGGTGTGATTCTCCTCAGAGACTGAGTTCTGTAACTGACCTCAGAGTAGTAATTGCTTTGAAAATGGTTGTGTCTTAATTAGCCTCTTGGCCCTGTGTGAGGCTGTGACTTAGATTATCAGCACCAGATGGATCGAAAGAAAGATCCCATGTGTGCATCCAAAACCAAAATGGCCAAAAGAGCAGTCATTGTGGATTAAGTCTCTCGCCTTTCTCTGTAAGGTTCTGAAAGAATAAAATAAATTGAAATTGAAATTGAAATGTAAAGAACCAGGTTTGTAAACTTTCCAAGCTGCACTTTCCTGTGGCAGTTTAGACAATTCCCGGATCTGCCCATTAGATGTGTGTTGAAATCTTCCCTGACTACCTAGTTACTAAACAACCCTTTCCCAGAATCCCTGCAGCTCAGCAAGTATACATCTCAGGGATTCAACCAATCAGTTTAAATGTATACCCCTTCTTAGGGCTGACCAATCACCCCCTGCCCGAATTGTTCCCGCAAATGAATGTGCTAATCATGCTTTAGAGTTGTTATTTGATTTTCCCGCGGTATATGATGAATTGCTAAAGGAGGCTATGATGTATGTAAAGTCCCTGCCCTCTCTAAAGAATGTATATAAACTCTGCTCAAGTTGTTCTCAGGGCTCTTTGTTCTTTGCTCCTCTAAAATGAGCTCTGAGCCCCAGCATGCTGGACCCCCAATAAACCCTTTGCTGTTGCATGAGAAAGCCTCTTGGTGGTCTTTTCCTCTGACGTTCGCCCCACCTATTCATCTGGAGGCCCCAGGTGAGATATCCGGCAGCGGCGTACGAAAGACCCCAATGGGCTCCTTTTGGGGTAAGTAAGGCACCTCTTTCTGGTTTTGGGTTTCAGGTTATGGATTGGCAAAGTGGCTGTCAGTGAAGAGCATTAGCTCTCTCTGATGGTGGCTGACAGATTTGTCACAGAGCTACAGGCCACGTTCCTGGGGGACACTCCAGAGGACTAGAGAAATCAAGGAATACTAATTTCCTCAACTCGGTTATATTTTGCTTCAGGATTCGGTTTGCCAGCCCATCAGGTTTTGCCGGCTACTCAGTTTTGGTCATTGTTCTGAACTCATGTTGAGTTTGCGGGCTGTCTTTATTATCTATCCCATAAGGTTTTGCCAGTTACTCAGTTCTAATCTTTGTCTTGGACTCATGTTAAACCTTTATTGTTTGTCTTTGTCTGTGTTGCGTTTGTGTCTTCACTGTCCCTGTTTGAGTAACTCTCATTATGGGACAAAGCACTTCCACTTCTCTGACCCTGACCCTTGATCATTGGACTGATGTCCGCTCAAGGGCCCAGAATCTTTCTTTTTCAGTAAAATGCTGTACCTGGCAGACTCTCTGTGCTTCAGAATGGCCCATTCTCGGAGTCGGGTGGCCCCCAGAAGGATCCTTCTACTTCCCTCTAATCCGAAAAGTCAGAGATATTGTCTTTCAGCCGGGGCCACGTGGTCACCCAGATCAACAGCCATATACCCCTTCCCCCAGCATCCTATTATTCAAACCTTCCACTCCTCCACCTCTTCCTTCCATTCTCCCTGAGTCACAAGACTGGACACTCCTTCCCCTCCTTATCCTCTACCCTCGCTCTCCAACCCCCAACACGTTCCAGATGATATTCTCGCCGCTGACTCAGCCTCTCCACCGCTAGAGGCAATTGGGCCAGACGCAAGCCCTCCAGGGGACTTCTCTGCAGCAGCAGCAACCCCTCCTCCCCTGGAGGAAGCTGGGCCACCTAAAGGAACCCACCGGCGACGGATAATAGAAAACTCGGAAGCCCCTATGATGCTTCCTCTCCGTCCCTACAGGCCAATGAACCGATCCAACTGGCACCCAAACACCTTTGAAGGTAGGTAGCATCTGTCCACTTATCACCGGACTCTAATAGCGGGTCTCCGAGTGGCTGCCAGAGGGCCGACTAATTTGGCCAAGGTATGAGAGATTATCCAAGGGCCTAATGAGTCTCCCTCTATGTTTCTGGAGAGAATTATGGAATCATATAGGAAATATACTCCTTTTGATCCTCAGGCAGAGGATGAACAAGCATCTGTTGCAATGGCCTTTATCGAGCAGGCTGCCCCAGATATTAAGAGAAAGTTACAATGTCTAGATGTATTACAAGATAAGACCTTGAGAGATTTAGTAAGAGAAGCTGGGAAAGTATATTATAAGAGAGAAACTGAGGAGGAAAGGGAACAGAGGAGAGAGACGGAAAGGGAACAAAAGGAGGATGAAAAGAGCAAAAGGCAGACTAAAGCATTGACTAAGGTTCTTGTCAGAGCACCAAATATGCCAGAAGTTAAAAAGCAGGGAGACAGAAAGGGATACCTGGGCCCCCGCCAATGGCTGCCCCTGGCCTCAGATCAGTGTGCCTACTGTAAAGAAAAAGGACACTAGGCCAAAGAGTGCCCCAAAAAGAAGCAGAGATGCCAGCCGGCCGGGCTGACTCTAGAAGAGGACTAGGAAAGTCGGGGCTCGGATCCCCTCTCCGAGCTCAGGGTGATATTTTAAGTGGAGGGGACACCAGTGAACTTTGAATTGGATACAGGAGCAGTATAATCAACATTTAAGACCCCACTGGGCCCCCTATCAAATAAATGGTCGCTTGTTAAAGGTACTAATGGCAGTAGATATTGGGCTTGGACAACTAAGAGGACTATGGACCTAGGAAATGGGAAAGTCCACCACGCTTTCCAAGTAATCCAAGAATGCCCAGCCCCATTGATGGGCAGGGATCTGCTTACCAAACTCTGGGCTAGAATAACCTTTAACCCTGATGGTCCCCAAGTGGAGTTTCTAAAGCCTTCAGTAAAAACTCCCATAGTCACGGGTTTGACAACATCTGTAGAAGATGAACATCAACACTTCGCGCCTCCTAGGACTGATCAAACAGGCAAACTACCCCAGAAATGGATAAAAGATTATCCTAATGCCTGGGCAGAAACTGCTGGGTTACGTCTAGCCATATAACAACCTCCAATAGTAGTAGAATTAAAAGCCTCTACCTCTCCAATCAGTGTTAAACAATATCCTCTAATCAAAGAAGCTAAGGATGGGATAAGGGCCCATATTCGAAATACCTGCCTCTTGGGGTCTTAAGGCTCTGTCATTTGTCCTAGAATATCCCCCTGCTATACCAGTAAGAAAGCAAGGAACTGGGGACTACCGGACCCTTCAATACCTAGGAGAGATCAACAACAGAGTGCAGGACATTCACCCCACGGTACCGAATCCATATAATTTGCTTAACACTCTGAATCTGGAGCGGGAATGGTACACTGTGCTAGATTTAAAAGATGCTCACTTCTGCTTGCCCCTACATAAGGACAGTCAGTTGCTGTTTGCTTTTGAGTGGATAGACCCCAAAAAAGGAACATCTGTCCAACTAACCCGGACTAGACTCCCACAGGGGTTCAAAAACTCTCCCACTCTTTTTGATGAACCCCTCCACAAGGACTTCAATGACTTCAAAACTGCACACCCCAATGTCACCATACTCCAATATGTGGATGGTCTGCTACTGGCAGCCGACACCAAAGAGAACTATGAGTCTGGGACCCAAGCATTATTTTCCAAGCTTGCTCGGCTTGGATATAGGGCTTCTGCCAAAAAGGCGCAAATTTGTCAGCAAGAAGTAATCTTCCTGGGTTATTCTCTTAGGGGTGGCAAAGGATGGCTCACTGAGCCCACAAAACGAACCTTTGTGCAGATACTGCCCCCATCTAATAAGAGACAACTCAGAGAGTTTCTTGGGACTGCCGGCTTTTGCAGGTTATGGATTCCTGGGTTCGCATGTCTGGCTGCCCCTTTATACCCCTGATAAAGGGGGATGCCCACTTCCAATGGACCCCTGAGCACCAACAAGCTTTTGATAATGTCAGAAAAAAGGTGCTGCTATCTGCTCTGGCCTTAGCACTTTCAGATATAGAAAAACCCTTCACTCTCAACATCGAGGAGAAGAAAGGAATAGCACGGGTTGTGCTCACTGAGACTTTGGGACCTTGGAAAAGGCCGGTAGAATACTTATCAAATAAACTGGACCCAGTGGCTAGTGGGTCGCCCCATTGCTTAAGAGCTATAGCAGCAGCAGCCCTTCTAATAAAAGATGCTGATAAATTAACGATGGGACAGAAGCTAACGATTATAGTCCCCCATGCCCTGGAGTGCATCATCTGTCAGCCTCCAGAGATGTGGCTATCAAACTCTAGAATAACCCACTACCAGAGCCTCTTGCTTGACAAAGACAGAATCACGCTGGGACCCGCTGCTCCACTCAACCCGGCTACACTGCTGCCAGAAGAATCATCAGGACCCGTCGCTCATGAGTGTCAACACATACTGGCAGAGGAAACCAGTATACGACGAGACTTGAAGGATCAGCCACTGCCTTGCCCAGAACTCGTATGGTTTACGGATGGCAGCAGCTTCCTCCAAGATGGTAAGCGGTGGGCTGGAGCAGCAGTAGTTAGCAAAATTAATGTCATCTGTTCCTCTGGTCTCCCAGAAGGGACATCAGCCCAAAAAGCAGAACTGATTGCCCTTACAAAAGCATTGGAACTAGCAACAGGCAAAAGGGCCACCATATACACTGATAGCCGCTATGCATTTGCCACTGCAAATGTGCACGGGGCTATTTACCAGCAAAGGGGGTTATTAACCTCCACCTGGAAAGAAATAAAGAACAAAGATGAAATCCTCCAACTTCTCTCAGCAGTGCAGGGCCCTAAGGAACTAGCTATAGTGCACTGCCCAGGGCACCAGAAGGGAAACGACCCCGTGGCGGTTGGAAACAGAAGGGCAGATGAGGAAGCTTAATTGGCAGCCCTAAATGGAGTGACTGTGTTAACTTTTTCCACACCAGGGGGAACAACAATCAGGAGACTTGGCCGCACCGGAACATTCAGGCAACTTATCATCTGAGGAGACAGATACAGAACTCTGGGATCCTACAGAGCCAAGTTTACAATTTCAGAAAGCCCACCTTTATGTCAAAGACGTACACCAGCTCACCCACTTAGACTCAGAGAAGATATAGGCACTCTTAAAGGACCGGAGAAAGGACTTATTATTGACTGACTCACAGTGGAAAGAAATAGCTGAGCAAGTGACTAGAGCTTGTCAAGTCTGCCAATTAGTTAATGCTTACCCATCCAAGCTTCCTGCAGGGAAGCACTTATGAGGAACCAGACAAGGTCAATTCTGGGAATTGAACTTTACTGAAATTAAGCCAGCAAGGTATGGACTTAAATATCTCCTAGTCTTTGCAGATACTTTTTCAGGATGGGTCGAAGCCTTCCCCATGAAGAAAGAAACGGCTCAGATGGTAGTCAAAAAGATCCTAGAAGACATTTTTCCAAGGTTCGGCCTGCCTAAGGTAATAGGGTCCGATAATGGACCGGCATTCATGCCCCAGGAAAGTCAGGGATTTGCCAGGACCCTGGGGATTAATTGGAAGTTACATTGTGCTTATAGACCCCAAGGCTCAGGACAGGTAGAAAGGATGAATAGAATCATCAAAGAGACCTTAACAAAATTAAGCTTGGAGACTGGCATAAAAAATTGGACTATGCTCCAACCTTATGCACTGTTTTATGAAAGAAATACCCCCTCCGCCTCTTTGTGTAACCTCACCTCTTATGAAATTCTCAATGGTGCCCTTCCTCCAGTAGGCGACCTAACCCCAACTATGAGACTTAATGATTCCTTCACACCCCCTTGCTTGACAGACTTAAAGCCCTTGAACAAACCCAGCACCCAGCGATACCTGTGGAAACATTTGGCCTCTGCATATCAGACTGGAGACGAGGGAACCCCACATTGATATCAAGTGGGAGGCTTCGTCTACGTCAGATGGCGTCAGGTGTCATCCCTGGAACTCCACTGGAAAGGACCATACCAGGTGCAGCTTATAACACAGACAGTGGTGAAAGTGGATGGGATCACTTCCTGGATCAATGCCTCCCATCCCATGCCTGAGCCCTGTACAGACTCTGGCTGGAAACTGCTACAGACTGGTATCCATCTCAAGTTGTGTGTCCGTCATGTGAGTAGGGCTATGGATTCTTCCCATGACCACCAGCAGTCCTAATCCCCATCAGCCTGTTCAGCAACAAGGGCAAGTAATGAATCCTAATGGGCAAGTAGTGTGATCTATTTCACAAACAGCCACCTTATGGACTTGGTGGCCATCTCTCCACCCGGACATTTGTCAGCTTGCCATAGGCTTCCCTGACTGGGATCTCCCTGACATAGAGGACCCCACACAGATCCCACTCAAACCCTAACCAGGGCAACATAGACCACCTTAACCCATGAATTATGGATGTCATCTCCCCCAGCTCAGGTGTAAACTAGCCAGTCTTGACTATTATGTGTGCCCACCTGATTTCCAAAGTCATAAAACAGGCCCAAACCTGTGGAGGACCCAGTGACTTTTATTGTAGATCTTGGGGTTGTGAACAAACGAAAGCTGCATGGTGGAACCCAAACTCCCCAGAAAGTATGATTCCGGTAGGATGAAATGACACCTGGATTGATCCCAAGAAATGTGCCACTAGCCCAGTGGTGTCAAAAACTCGCTGTGGAAAGAATACTCTATGTTACCCCCTCAATATAACTTTCACTTCCAAAGGAAGGGGCTACCTCAGAAAAACCTGGCCTATGGGAAATACGTGGAGAATGCGATTCTATATTTATGGCCCAGGTGATGACTTTGGTCTCTGGTTCACCATCCAGCTTAAAAAGAAAGAAAATCCCACAGCAATAGGACCCAATCCCCTCAAGCCAGGAATTAAGCCTCCTAAACCTTCCATGCCTAGATATACCAGAACCCCTCTACCATCTCATACTTCCTGGATTCCGTCTTTGCCTACTTCCCCAGTCCAGAGTACAGCTGACTCCTCCCCCTGGGAACTAATTAAAGGAACCTTTATGGTACTGAACTCCACACAGTCAGAACTCCTTGTATTTCAGCCCAGGTATTTGACAGCCCTGTAAATTATTGTGTAATGGTGCAGATACTCCCCAGGGTACTCTATCATAATGCAGAATCATTTGAAGGTCTACTAGGGGGACAAACAACCCGATATCAAGGGGAGCCATTGTCCCTTACTCTAGCCATTCTATTGGGGATAGGAGCTGCTGCAGGAGTGGGTATGGGAACAGCTGCTATGATCCGTGGGTCACAACAAATGGCCCAATTAGAAACAGCAATAAATCAAGACTTGAAGACGTTAGAGACCTCCATCACAGCTTTGCAGGAATCCTTAACCTCTCTATCTGAAGTTGTTTTACAGAACAGGTGAGGATTAGACCTTCTTTTCATGAGGGAGAGGGCCTCTGTGTTGCACTGAGAGAAGAATGTTGTTTTATGCTGACCATACTGGAGTTGCAAAATAATCCATGAGTAAATTAAGAAAATACCTTGAAGAGCGCCAGAGAGAAAGGGAGATTCAACAAGGGTGCTTTGAGTCATGGTTAACCCAGTACCCCTGGTAACTACACTAATATCAGACTTAGCTGGACCCCTGATCAGCCTTATGGTGTTTCTAACTGTGGGACCTTGTTTGCTTAACCCCATAGTTTCCTTTCTCCAGGCTCAGATTAGGCAGGTGAAACTCATGATAATCAGACAGAAATATGCTGCACTGGCAGAAATAGAATGTGAAACCCCAAAATAATTATGATTCATTACTTTTAAGATTAAAAGTAGTCAGAAAAAGGGGTGGGAAATGAAAGAATAAAAGAAATTGAATTTGAAACGTAAAGAACCAGGTTTTGTACAGTTTCCAAGCTGCACTCAGAACCTGAAATTCCTGTGGCACTTAAGACAATTCCCAGATCTTCCCATTAGATGTGTGTTGAAATCTTCCCTTACCACCTCATTACTTAACAACCCCTTCCCAGAAACCATGCAGATCTGCACGTATACATCTCAGTGCTTCAACCAATCAGTTTAAATGTATACTCCTTCTCACGGCTGATCAATCACCCGCTGCCCAACCTGTTCCCGCCAATGAATGTGCTAATCATGTTTTAGAGTTGTTATTTGATTTTCCCGCGGTATATGATGATTTTCTAAAGGTGGCTATGATGTATGTAAAGTCCCTGCCCTCTCTAAAGAATGTATATAAACTCTGCTCAAGTTGTTCTCGGGGCTCTTTGTTCTTTGCTCCTCTGAAGTGAGCTCTGAGCCTCAGGATGCTGGACCCCCAATAAACCCTTTGCTGTGGCATGAGACAGTCTCTTGGTGGTCTTTTCCTCCAAAGTTCGCCCGACCTTTTCAGTTCCTGACTTCCGTCAAGTGAGAATAGGGATCATTTGGGTCAAATGAGTTCTTCAAAGCCCTACAGTGGATAGCCCATAGGTGCTTGGGTTTTCTCATGACTCCAAATCACATAAAAAAATCTACACCTGACAGTCATTAGGCCTCAAATTGGAGAAGCAGAGCAGTATTAAAAGCAGGCTTATTTGATCACTCCTGGTTCAAATGAAGGGTGTTTAGGCCACCCTTACTCTTGGCAAATGAGGGGCAATGGAGCTTATTTTGGACACTGTCTTGGGCTGCACCCCTCATGGAAACTTCCAGCCAGAGGTTATGATGCGTGTCTATGTAGAAGAAGATGAGGCCCATGTGGGAGTGTTTTGATTTAAATTGTGGTCATTTGTGTGGCGGCTGGAAGAGATTACTGGGTCCTCCTGGGCCTGAACTCTGGTGTGACTCCTTTTAGACACTGTGTCCTGGAACTGAGCTTATTGAACTATTGCCATGAGTTGTGTTGGGATTTGAGGAAGCCATGCATAAGAGTTGCCCTTGGAACCTGAGTTGTAGGCCCAGGGTAGCTTTCCACAGAGCACTGGGAATCTCAGTCAAGATACCACAAGATTTTATTCTGAAAGACTTGGCAGCCATAGTTGAGATCAAAACACTCATGGATCTCAATTGTTGACCTCAATGAGCCTGGCTTCAGGTGACCTTTTGGACACTCTTTGGGAAGCCTTGCCTGTGAGAGTTCTCCAGAGTTTTCATTGAAATGATCATACTCACCATTTAATGGTTCCTGCATGAATTGAAATCCACTGTGCCTCCAACTTCATCCTTGATAAATGGCTAGATAAATAGTTTAAATTTTTGAAATTCCCATGAACAGGTGGCATACAGAACTTTTGGATGTCCTATTTATGATCATGAGTGTACCAGACAGTGCCTTGATTGATTGGGTTTAATGAAAATGGTGTAGAACCGAGATGCCAGTAATTTGGAGCCTGATGAGTAGAGGGCCTAGAGCAGCGGTGGGCAGGTGTGTGATAAAACATCTGTGATGGGGCCATGTGGATCTGCCTTTGGATTCCAAATGTCATGAGACAGATATGGTGCACCCAGGAGACCATTATAAGTAAACACATCTTGTTATATGGAGAGGTTTTAGGGTAATTTACAGAATCAGGTTGCTATGGTCAAGGGAGCAAGCTATGTGGTATAGAGGCCGGTTTCATGAATGCTCATGCATACCCTGACCCACCACACGTGATAGAACTCCCTCCAGCACCGTGTCCCAGTTGAACTTGTATTTCATGAAGCAAATACAAAACTCCCAGTGCAGCAGCAAGAAACACCAGGAAAAGTGGAGGATTACTAAATGGCTTCACAGTCCACACGGGCAGACACTTAGACCACTGTGTCCCAGTTGAACTCCATGTATTTCGTGAAGCAAATACCAAAGTCGCAGTGCAGCAGCAAGAAACACAATGAAGAGTGGAAGAGGAACAAATGAATATACAGTCCACGCAGGGACACACTTAACCCCAAGAGGCCATAGTATACCTACAAAGAGAGAATTCAGCACGGCTCCCTCATGTTCATTGCAATATTACAATTTATGTCCTCCAGGTCACATAGATGCTGACCCAGCTTTGATCGTCTCACTAGAAGGAAGCAAAAACTCCTGAAAACAACATATATTTCAAGTGCCCAAACTCAGAGGCAGTTTCTCAAGAAGTCTTTAGGCCAGCAGAGCTCCGTGATTGTGGAGTGCTTACCCTGTCCCTTACTTTTGAAAACTCCTCTACCACCTCCATGGTTGTGTACTCCTGATCAAATTCCATTTCAGATATGTATTCACATATTTTCTCTTTTCCTCTAATTGTGTCTTACTTGGGGCGAAGGTAATGTCAAGGGATTGTTCTGGATGAGAGTGGGAAGATTTTTCTGAAGCACATATTTGCATACACATTGGATTCATTTTCCTATTTTCAATTAAAAATACTGAATCCCTGACATTAACACATACCCTACTAGACTCTGACTACTAATCCTAATATGTTGGAGAAAAATACCTCCAAAGAATAGAACTACAAGCAGTTCAGAGGAGGCATGGTGTATAGTTGGGCTTGTCTTTTGAATTATGTAGGGTAGGAGTTTTAAATCTTGTAAATTTTTTTTGAAATAGTTCTCCATGTATTTTAAAAGTTAAGAAATATGTGAATTCCTGTCTCCCTTACTCTGAAGCCTATTCAGAACCTGTATTTTTATATGCACATTTAGAATCCTACCTGTTACCACACGTACATTCTTGTGTGGTGGCTGAATTGGCAGATACAAATTGTGACAAGGGATCACTCCTCCTAAACGCTGTTGGAACTGAAAATTCAACCTGTGGGTGAGCTTCCTAGTTGAACAACATTATACATAAATCGATGTTCAGCAAAATGAATTTATTTGGATCTGTGGATGATATATATTTCATGGTGATTTTAAATTGGCATATAGTGCTACTTTTTAATGTCTGTGAATGTTTGTGTGTGTGTATATATATATATATACACTCTCCAGATTTTTCAAAATATGAAATATATGTGTATTATTTTACACTTCCTAAATTTTTCATATTCATGAATGTGGATTTATAATCATCTTTTCACAAGATTATTCTCAGAAATATTCACATACCCTACTAGACTCTGACTACTAATCCTAATATGATGGAGAAAAGTAACGCAAACAGAATAGAAATACAAGCAGTTCAGAGGAGGCATGTTGTATAGTTGGACTTGCCTTTTGCATGATAAATGGTAGGTGTTATAAATATAGTCAATTTTCAATTGAAATATTTCTCCATGTGTTTTTAAAATTAACAAATATATGAATTCCTGTCTCCCTTTCTCTGTAGCCTATTCATCACATGTATTTTTATATGCACTTATAGAATCCTACCTGGTATCACATGTACATTTGTGTGAGTTGGCTGACTTGGAAGATACAAATTGTGAGAAGAGATCACTCTTCCAAATCGTTGTTGGAACTGAAAATTCCACCTATAGGGGAGCTTCCTAGTAAAACAACATTATAAATAAACTCATGTTCAGAAAAATAAATATTTTTGCATGTTTGGATGATATATATTTATAGATGAATTTTGATTGGCATTAATATTGCTAATTTTTAATGTCTGTGTGTGTTTTGTGTAAATATATATATATATATACACTCTCCAGATTTTTGAAAATATGAAATATATGTGTCTTATTTACACTCGCTAAATTCATTCATGTTCATGGACTTGGATTTATAATCAACTTTTCACAAGATTATTCTCAGAAATATTCATCCACCTTAAAAACAGATTTAACTAATATTTCTACAGTAACTAACCATGTTTAACATCAATGCACCTCGATTCCGATAGGACAAGCTGTGCATTTTGACATTCATTTTTATTAAACCCTGGTACATTAATATTGATTCGTATTATGGACATCATAGGATATATATTTCATCCACAAATTCACAAATTTATGGGCATTTGTTTCACTTTCAATCAATTCCTGCTTCAGAACACATGTATTCCTCCAGGTGTCTTGACTGCTCTTTTCATGTGACTTCTATCCAAACACATTGTTTTCGATTTCCATAATCAATTTTGAAGCAAAACTCACACCCTTTATGATAAACCATAACCCTAATATTACAAATAGATGTATAATTGGTTTGAATGAATGTATGTATATCAATATAAAATTTTCTTTATATTTTCAGATATCACTTCAATCCATTTTTTAAAGTTGAAACCAATTATATTCTTTATTCACACTATTGTCTATTCATGAATTTACTCTATATTCAGAGACACAGGGTGCACCTATTTGTACCCCCAATACTAATTTATATGTCTTCAACATATTGCTGCCAGAAATGGTGGAAGAAATACTCATGTCACCTGATCTACATATACATTTTTTCAGTGTAATATTCTGGACACAAAACGCAAATGTCACACTTATGATTGTACCAAATCCTAAATAGGAAGTGAGCATGGATTACTAAAAACATCCATGTCCAGGTTGCCTAATGCTCTCAAATGTCTATCCTGTCGGTGACTACATATTTGTTTCTTCCTAAGATTATATATTAAATCTCAAGCCTGTTGAAAATGTCTAATCCTATCACTCACTTTATACTTTGCCTGATTTCCTAATGTTTCTATTGATAAATGCTTTCCTACATATTTTTTTCCAGTTCATCACTGTGATCAACTCTTCACATGTGCTGACATTTACATTCACTCTCTAACCAAAACTCTATTGCTAAAGTACTTTTGGTCCAAATACTATTCTCACTCTTCTATCCAAACCTACACTATCTTCCTAATCCTACTGACTATCCCTTTTTGACTGGATGTTTTCTTAGACATTCAATCAACCAAGGTACATGGTCCTTTGCCATTGTATATCGATTTATCTGAGATATCTGTGCAGAACATTGTTCAAAGCTAAGTTTCCCACTCCAGTGCCCAGTGCACTTCTGGGCTTCAAATCTTATCTAGAATTCCGTTGGCATACTTATATTTCACCTCTATATTCTTATAAATACCACAGGATCCCAATATTCTTATTCATCCAGCAGAATGATTCCTAACACAAATCGAACCAGTTATTAACCCTAACCATATACTGTTTCATCAATCTAACTTTACAAAAGAGCAGGACTGAGTTGGTCTTATAATACAAAAATGTAGGGAGACTTTCACCTGCTGAGAAGCTCAAAGGTCCATGCAGATATGATCCCTGGAGAAGATATAGGGAACTATGAAGTACCTGAGAGAGAAAAAGTCATCTTCAATTGCAAACAACCTGGTCATGACGAAGGGATGTGTCTGAATCAGCCTCTATCTTCTTAATGTAGAGAAGATGGACCAAACCAGGCCTGTGTAGAGAGCTGTTCCCAGGTGCCTATGGTTGATATAACTTTCAATCTTGTGAAATTGTAACAGGAAATAGGGGCATCCTCCATCTCATGAGACCCTTGGAAGCAACTGTTAGGACAAAGTGGTAGCAAAGGCAGCAAACTCAATCAGTTCCAGAAAGAAGTGACCTCACCTAATTTCCTTGGTGAAGGAACACTCTAAACTTGGAATCCAGGAAGCCAGGCACCCAGAGGCAGTCCCAGTTCCAGTCCCAGTGGGCTCACTTGTTTAGATTTACCGAGGACAGAGTCCGTCTTTCTTGGTAAATACTGATGTGAGTATGGCCAAATGCCAGGTGAGCTCTGAAGAGGGGCCTTTCCTGAGAAAGCAGGTAGTGTCTCACTGCTGGTCCCGGACAATTTCACAGAGTTAGCAAAAGAGTCCAGATCTGAGACAGGACAGGCCATTTTGGGGGAACATAAAATGGTCCACCAGTCAGAGGACTCTCCGGATAGTCACATACCTACTTGGAGGAAGGAGGTGCCTTTGTGATTGTGGGTGTGAGTTTGTGGTTTTGTCTCATGTTCTGAGAATAGGTAGGAAAGGCAGTTTCTTTGGTTTGGAATGGACTGTGTCTACTGAGTCCTTTGACAAGGCAAGTGTTTCTATGTCTGTGTATCCGACTGTGTCTGTGGTTGTAGACATTAGAAAAGAGAATGCATCAATGGATGTGTCATGTCTAGTAGAAAGCTTCTCAGCATTCATCCTTCCTAATTTATGAATGGACTGTGGCTTGCCTTATGGATGTGCAACACCTACTATTTTCCTAAGTTCCTTTTTTCTTCAGAGAATTATGGCCACTCTTCAGAATAGGCTTATAATTTTATGTCCACCAAATGAACCACCTCCAAGCTCTGTGACATGGCTATGTACTGGATAGCTGAAGGGAATGAGAGCATGTCAGAAAACTCAGATATCATTGGGACCAGGAGAGTCTCAGTGGAGAAACGCTGCTTTGCATCTTTTGCTTACCTATTTGTCTGTTGCCCTGAATGTCAGGAAGTTCTTTGACTCAGGACACCCCTTTTTGAAGCCTGAAGAAAACAGTTTTCAAATGAAAATGAATGGGCATCACCTTGGGCTCTTTGCTTAATTGCTTTGGAATGGGATGTGTCTGAATCAGCCTCTTGGCCCTGTGTGAGGCTGTGGCTTTGATTCTCAGCACCTGATGGGTCTAAAGAAAGATCCCATGTGTGCACCCAAACAAAAATGGCCAAATGAGCTGTCATTGTGGAAGGAGTCTCTCGTCTTCCTCTGTTATGTTCCTGCCTCCATCAAGTGAGAATAGGGATCCTTTGGGTCGAATGAGTTCTTCAAAGCCCTGCAGAGTCTAGCCCATAGGTGCTTGGGTTTTCTCATGACTCCCATTCACATAAAGAATCTAAACCCCACAGTCACTAGGCCACAAATTGGAGAAGTGGAACAGTATTAACGGCAGGCCTATTTGATCACTCCTGGTTCACAGGAAGGGAGTCCAGGCCTTTAGGCATATGAGGGGTAAGGAAGCTTCTTTTGCACATTGTCTTGCGCTGTGCCCCTCATTGAAACCTCCAGCCAGAGGTAATGATGAGTGTCTATATGGAAGAAGATGAGGTCCATGTGGGAGTGTTTTGGTTTTAATTGTGGTCACTTGTGTGGCGGTTGGAAGAGATGAATAGGTCCACGTGGACTGGAACTCTGGCATAATTACCCTTAGAGACTGCTTTCTGGAACTGATCTTAGAGAAGTATTGCATGAATTGTGTTGGGATTTTAGGAGGCCACGCATGAGGGTAGTCCTTGGAAAATAGTCTTGACCCAGGGTTGCTTTCCACAGAGCACTGGGAATATCAGCCAGGATATCACATGATTTTATTCTGAAAGACTTGGCAGCAGTAGTTGAGAGTCAAAACAAACTTGGACCTCATATTGTAGACCTCAATGGGACTGGTTTCATGTGAACTTTTGTCCACTTTTTTGGAAGCCTTGCTGTGAGAGTTCTCGAGAGCTTTCATTAAAATGAGTTTCCTCAACATTTAATGGTTCCTGAATGAATTGAAACCCACAGTGCCTCCAACTTCATCCTTTAAAAATGGTTAGATTAATACCATAAAATGTTTAAAATTCCCATGAGCAGGTGGCACTGGAGAACCTTTGGATGTCCTGTTTCTGATCATGAGTATACCAGAAGGTGCCTTGATTGACTGGTTTTCATGAAAATGGTATAGAAAAGAGATGCCAGTAAGTTGGAGCTTGCTGAGTAGTGGACCTAGAGAAGTTGTGGGCAGGTGTGTGATAAAAAATCTGTGGTATGGCCATGTGGATCTGCCTTTGGCTTCCAAATGTATTATGACTGATATGGTGCAGCCAGCAGACCCTTCTGAGAAAAGGCATCTTGTTATATGTAGGAGTTTCATAGCAATGTTCAGAATCAGGTTGCTATGCTCAAGGAGGCAAGCTGGTGGGATAGAAGCATGGTTGGTGCATTTTCCTGCAGACCCTGACCCACCACATGTGACAGAACTCGCTCCAGCACTGTGTCCCAGTTGAACTCCTTGTTTCATGAAGCAAATGCCAAATTCCGAGTGCAGCAGCAAGAAACAGCACGAAAAGTGGAGGATGACTAAATGGGTTCACAGTGCACACGGGGAGACACTTAGCCCCCAGTGGCCACAGTTTACCTACAAAGAGAGAATTTAGCAATGCTGCCTCATGTTCATTGGAAAACAAGAAACCATGTGCTCACAAAGATCACAGAGATGCAGACCCAGCTTTGATGGTCTCACTACAATGGAAGCTAAAGCTCCTGACAACAACATATATTTCATGTGCCCAACCTCAGAGGCAGTTTCTTAAGAACTCTTTAGGCCAGCAGAGCTCCATGTTTGTGGAGGGTTTACATTGTCCCTTAATTTTGGAAACTCCTCTACCTTCTCCAAATTTGTGAAAATTGAGCAGTTTCCATTGCAGATATGTATTCACAGATTTTTCTAACTCTTCTCCTCTAATTGTGTCATACTTGGGGCGAAGGTAATGTCAAGGCATTGCTCTGGATGAGAGTGGGAAGATATTTGTGTAGCACATATTTGCATACACATTGAATTCATTTTCAATTTTCTATTCGAAATACTGAATCCCTGACACTATCCCATACCCTACTATCCTCTGACTACTAATCCTAATATGATGGAGAAAAATACCCAAACAGAATAGAAATACAAGCAGTTCAGAGGAGGCATGCTGCATACTTGGACTTACCTTTTGCATGATAAATGGTAGGTGTTATAAATCTAGTCAATTTTTAATTGAAATAGTTCACCATGTGTTTTTAAATTAAGCAAATATATGAATTCCTGCCTCCCTTTCTCTGTAGCCTATTCATCACAGGTATTTTTATATGCACTTATAGAATCCTACCTGGTATCACATGTACATTTGTGTGAGGTGGCTGACTTGGTAGATACAAATTGTGAGAAGAGATCACTCCTCCAAATTGCTGTTGGAACTGAAAATTCCACATATAGGGGAACTTCCTAGTAGAACAACATTATACATAAACTCATGTTCAGTAAAATAAATATTTTTGCATCTGTGGATGATATATATTTAAAGATGAATTTCGATTGGCATATATATTGCTACTTTTTAATGTCTGTGTGTGTTTATATATATATATATATATATATATATATATATATATATATATATATACTCTCCAGATTTTTCAAAATATGAAATATATGTGTCTTATATACACTCTCTAAATTCATTCATGTTCATGCATGTGGATTTATAGTATACTTTCCACAAGATTATTCTCAGAAATATTCACCCACCTTAAATTCATATTTGTTTACTAGTACTGAAAACTAACTTCAGTGAATGGTGCATACAAATGTTAATAATTTTACAGGAACTGATCCAGTCTATCACCAATGCAAGTACATTCAAATGGGACATGATATATAATATGACGTTCATTTATATTCAACACTGATACATTATTATTTCTTCAGTTTTTGCTCATCATAAGATATATATTTCATCCACAAGTTCACAAATTTGTAGGCATTTGTTTAAACTTTAATCACTTCCTGCTTCACAACACATGTATTGTCAGGGTTTCTTGACTGGTCTTTTCATGAGACTTCTTTCCAAACACATTTTTTTCAATTTCCATAATCACTTTTGAAGTAAAACACACACACTCTTCATGATAAACCAAAACACTAATATTGACATTAGATGAATCACTGGTTGGAATGAGTGATTGTATATCCGTATAAGATTTCCAGTAATTTTTCAGATATCAGTTCATCCCATTATATTAAGTTGGAACAAGTTATATTACTTATTCACAGTATGGTCTATTCATGCTTTATCTCTATATTCATAGACATAGGGTACACCTCTTTGTACGCCCAATACTAATTTTATATCTTCAGTATATTGTTACCAAAAATGGTGGAAGAAATATTTATGTCACCTGATACACATATACATATTATCACAGTAATATTCTGGACAAAAAATGTAAATGTCACTCTTATGATTGAACCAAACAAAGCCTAAATGAAAAGTGAACATAGATTACTAAAAACATCCATGTCCAGGGTGCCTAATGCTCTCAAATGTCAATATTATTCGTGACTTCATATTTGTTTCTTTCTAAGATTCAACCTCAAGCCTGTTGAAAATGTCTAATCCTCTCACTCACTTTATACTTTCCCTGATTTCGTAATGTGTTTATTGATATCTTCTTTTCTACATATTTTCCCCACTTCATCATCGTGACTGGCTCTTCATATGTGCTGACATATACATTCACAATCTAACTGAAATCCTATTGCTAAAGAACTTTTGTTCCAAAACATATCCTCACTCTTCTTCCTAAAACGACTGACTATCTTCCTAATCCTACCGACTATCCCTTTTTGACGGGATGTTCTCTTCTACATTCAATCTTCTAAGGTACAAGGTCCTATGCCATTGTATTTCAAATTTTCTGAGACATCTGTGCAGAACATAATTCAAAGCTAAGTATACCAATCAAGGGCCCAATGCCCTTATGGGTTTAAAATCCTACCTGGATTTCTGTTTTCATACTTATGTTTCACCTCTATATTCTTGTAAATATCCCAGGTTCCCAATACCATTATTCATCAAGAAGAATGATTCCTAACACAAATCGAAATCAAACCTGTTATTAACCCTAAACATACACTGTTCCCTCAATCTCATTTTACAGAAGAGCAGGGACAAAGTTGTTCTTACAATACAGAAAAGTAGGGGACCTTCCACCTGCTGAGATCCTCAAAGGTCCATGCAGAAATGATACCTGGAGAAGTTGTAGACAGGTATGAAGTACCTGAAAGAGCAAAAGTCATCTTCGATGACTAACCACCTGGTCAGGATGAAGGGATGTGTCTAAATCAGCCTCTCTCTTCCTATTGTGGAGAAGATGGACCAAACCAGCCCTGTGTGTGTGCCTATGGTTGATATACCATTCTAACTTGTGAAAGTGTCAGAGGAAGTAGGGGCAGCCTCCATCTCATGGGGCAATTGGAAGCACCATTAGGACCAAGTGGTTGCCAAGGCAGTGACCTCATTCAGTTCCAAAGAAAGTTTCATATCTCATTTCCTTGGTGATGGAACTCTCTGATCTTGGTATCCAAGAAGCCAGGCACCCAGATTCAGTTCCAGTCCCAGTCCCAGTGGGCTCACTTGTTTGGATTTACCAAGGACAGAGTCAGTCTTTCTTGGTACCTACTGATGTGAGGATGGCCAAATGCCAGGAGAGCTCTGAAGAGGGACCTTTCCTGAGAAAGCAGGTAGTGGCTCACCACTTTTTGCTGACAACTTCACATTGTTGGCCAAGGAAACCAGATCTGAGAGAGTACAGACCATTTCGGGGGAACATAGTATGGCCCACCAGTAAGAGGACACTCCGGATAGTCACAGACCTACTTAGGGGAAGGAGGTTCCTTTGTGATTGTGGGTGTGTGGTTTTGTCTCATGTTCTGAGAATAGGTAGGAAAGGCGGTTTGTTTTGTTTTCAGTGAACTGTTTCTAGTAAGTCGTTTGACAAGGTGAGTGTTTCTATGTCTGTGTTTCCCACTGTGTCCGTGGTTGTAGACATGAGAAAAGACAATGCAACAATGGATGTGTCCTGTGTAGTAGAAAGATTCCCAGCATTTATCCTGCCCAATTTATGAATGGACTGCAGCTTGCCTTATGGATGGGCAAAACCTACTACCTTCCTAAGTCCCTGTTTTCTTCCTGAATTCTGGCAACTCTCCAGAATAGTCTCATTGTTTTGTGTCCAAGATATGTGCCAACTCCAAGGTCTGGGACATGTCCATGTACTGGATAGCTGAAGAGAATGGCCAGTATCTCAGAAAACTCAGATATGAGTGTGACCAGAAAAGTCTCAGTGGAGATACCATGCTTTGGGCCTTTTGCTTACCTATTGTTCTCTTGCCCTGAATGTCAGGAAGATCTTGGGCTCAGGCTACCCCTTTGTGAAGCCTGAAGAAAACAGTTTTCAAATGGAAATGAATGGGCATCACCTGTGGCTCTTGCTAAATTGCTTAGGAAAGGGATGAGTCTGAATCAGGCTCTTGGCCTTGTGTGAGGCTGTGGCTTAGATTCTCAGCACCTGATGGATCTAAAGAAAGATCCCATGTGTGAAACCAAAACCAAATTCGCAAAAAGTTCAGTCATTGTGAATGAATTCTATTGCCTTTCTCTGTTAGGTTTCTGAAATCCATCAAGTGAGAATAGCGATCCTTTCGGTCAAATGAGTTCTTCAAATCTCTGCAGAGGTGCTTGTCTTTTCTCATGACTCCAGTTCACATAAAGAATCTAAACCCCACAGTCAGAAGGCCTCAAATTGGAGAAGCGGAGCAGTGTTAATGGCAGGCCTATTTGATCAATCCTGGTTCACAGGAAGGGTGTCCTGCCCAGCCTGACTTGAGCCAAATGAGAGGCAAGGGAGCTTATTTTGGACACTCTTTTGGAATGTGCCCCTCATGGAAAGCTCCAACCAGAGGTTATGATGAGTGTCTATAAGGAAGAAGATGGGGTCCATGTGGTAGTGTTTTGTTTTTAATTGTGGTCATTTGATTGGCGGTGTGAAGAGATGACTGGTTCAACCTGGGCTTGAACTCTGGTTTGATTCCCCTTAGAGACTGCGTTCTGGAACTGACTTCAGAGAAGTATTGCCATGAAAAGTGTTGGGATTTTAGGAGGCCACGCATGAGAGTCATGCTTGGAAACTGAGATCTAGGCCCAGGGTGGCTTTCCAAAGAGTACTGGGAATCTCAGCCAGTATATCACATGATTTTATACTGAAAGACTTGGCAGGGATAGTTGAGAGTCAAAACACACATGGACCTCACATTGGAGACCTCAATGCGCCTGGCTTCATGTGACCTTTTTGCCACTCTTTTGGAAGCCTTGCCTGTGAGAGTTCTCCAGAGCTTTCTTCGAAATAAACTTCCTCAACATTTAATGGTTCCTGAATGAATTGAAACCCACAGTGCCTCCAAATTCATCCTTGAAAAATGGCTAGATAAATACCATGAAATTTTTAAAATTCCCATGACCAGGTGGCAATGGAGAACCTTTGGATGTCCTGTTGCTGATCTTGAGTGTACCAGACCCTGCCTTAATTCACTGGGTTTCATGAAAATGGTGTATAACAGAGATGCCATTGAGTTATAGCCTGCAGAGTTGTGGGCCTAGAGAAGTGGTGTGCGGTTTTGTGATAATACATCTGTGTTGTGGCCATGTGGTTCTGCCATTGGCTTCCAAATTCCTTGTGACTGCCATGGTGCAGCCAGGAGACCCGTATATGTAAAAGCATGTTTTTATATTGAGAGATTTCAGGGCCATGTTCAGAATCAAGTTGCTATGGACAAGGTGGCAAGCAAGGTAGAGCCTGCAGAGTATTGGGCCTAAAGAAGTGGTGTGCAATTGTGTGATAATAAATCTGTGTTATGGCCATGTGGATTTCTCATTGGCTTCCAAATTTTTTGTGACTTACATGGTGCAGCCAGGAGACCCGAATATGTAAAAGCATGTTTTTATATGGAGAGCATTCAGGGCCATGTTCAGAATCAAGTTGCTATGGACAAGGGGGCAAGCTATGTGGGAAAGAAGCCTGGTTGTTGCATTCTCCTGCAGACCCTGACCCACAACACGTGACAGAACTCCCTCCAGCACTGTCTCCCTGTTGAACTTCTTGTATTTTGTGAAGTAAATACCAAACTCCCAGTGCAACAGCAGGAAACACCACGAAAAGTGGAGGATGACCAAATGGCTCCACAGTCCACATGGGGAGACAATTAGACCCCAATGGCCACTGTTTACCTACAAAGAGTGAATTCAGCACTGCTGCCTCATGTTCACTGGAAAAAAAGAAACCATATCCTCCAGGACACATAGATGCAGACCCAGATTTTATTGTCTCACTACAAAGGAAGCTAAAGCTCCTGAAAATAACGTATATTTCAAGTGCCCAACCTCGGAGGCAGTTTCTCAAGATGTCTTTACACCAGCAGTCCTCCATGTTAGAGGAGTGTTTACCATGTCCCTTACTTTTGGAAACTCCTCTACCACCTCCAAGGTTGTGAACTCTGAGCATTTTCCACTCAAGATATGTATTCACAGATTTTCAAACTCTTCTATTCTAATTGTGACTTACTTCAGGCGAAGGTAATGTCAAGGATTTGTTCTGGATGAGAGTGGGAAGATTTTTGTGTAGCACATATTTGCATACACATTTGATTCATTATTCTATTTTCCATTTGAAATACTGATCCCTGACACTAATCCATAACCTACTAGACTCTGACTACTAATCCTAATATGATGGAGAAAAATAATTCAAACAGAATAGAAATACAAGCAGTTCAGAGGAGGCATGGTGTATAGTTGGACTTGCCTTTTGCATAAAAAAGAGTAGGTGTTATAAATCTAGTCAATTTTCTGTTGAAATAGTTCTCCATGTGTTTTTAAAGTTAACAAATATGTGAATTCCTGTCTCCCTCTCTCTGTAGCCTATTCAGCACATGTATTTTCATATGCACATATAGAATCCTACCTGGTATCACACGTATATTCTTGTGAGGTGGCTGACTTGGCAGATACAAAATGTGAGAAGAGATTACTCCTCCTAAATGCTGTTGGAACTGAAAATTCAATGTATGGGTAAACTTCCTTGTTAAACAACATTATACATAAATCTATCTTCAGTAACATGAATATTTTTGAATCTGTGGATGATGTATATTTCATGGTGAATTTCAATTAGCATATATATTGCTATTTTTATAGTCTCAGTTTGTTTGTGTGTGTGTGTGTGTGTGTGTGTGTGTGTATATATATATATATATATATATATATATATACTCTCCAGATTTTTCAAAATATGAAATATATGAATCTTATTATACACTCCCTAAATTCATTCATGTTCATGTATGTGGATTTATGATCAACTTTTCACAAGATTATTCTCATAAATATTCATCCACCTGAAATACATATTTGTTTCCTAGTACTGAAAACTAACTTCAGTGAATGCTGCATACAAACCCTAATATTTCTACATTAATGGACGCAGTTTAACATCAATTCAAGTAGATTCCTATGGGACATGATGTGTATTTTAACGTTCATTTTTATTCAACACTGGTACATTACTATTTCTTCAATTTCTGCACATTATCGTATATATTTATCATCCACAAGTTAGCAAATATATAGGCGTTTGTTTCACTTTAAATCACTTCCTGCTTCAGAACACATGTATACCTCCAGTTTTCTGGACTGGTCTTTTCATGAGACTTCTTTCCAAACACATTATTTTCAATTTCCATAATCACTTTTGAAGCAAAACTCAAACACTCTTCATGAAAATCCATAACCCTAATATTTCATTCAGATGTAGGATTAAATGTATTATATCAATATAAGGTTTCCTGTATATTTTCAGATATCAATTCAATCCATTATTTAAAGTTAGAACAAGTAATATTATTTATTCACAGTATTGTCTATTCATGCATTATCTCTATATTCATATACAAATGGTACACCTTTTTCTACCCAAAATACTAATTCATATATCTTCAAAATATTGCTCCCAGAAATGGTGGAAGAAAAACTCCTATTACCTGATCTACATATACTTTTTATTATAGTAATATTCTAAACACACATAAGAAAGTTCACACTTATGATTGTACCAATGTAAAGGTCGGGTGAGCATTGGAAGAAGAGGCCACGAAGAGACTGTCTCATGCAACAGCAAAGGGTTTATTGGGGGTCTAGCATGCTGGGGCTCAGAGCTCACTTGAATACAGAAGAGAGCCCTAAGAACAGCTTAAGCAGAGCTTATGCAATTTACGTGGTGAGAGCAGAGAGGGAAATTTATTGATGGGTCAGGTCGAGTGAGTGGTTTGCATGCCAGTGGGAGAGGGAGTACATACAACAGTTTGGCAATTGGGGACAGCACATTCTGGGAACAAGATTAGCAAACAGTTTTCGAGATTTCATCAGTATTTTGTTAAGCATACAGAAAAACAGGAAGTTAAAAGTACATATTTTATTAACCTTTCATTCCCCACTTCTTATTCTGGTTAATTTTAATCATAAAAATGAGCATTGGGGGGTCTCACATTTTATGTCTTCTAGTGAGATATATTGTTGTCTGATTACCATAAGTTTAACATATCCAATTTAAGCTTGTAGAAAGGAAACTAAATGGTTGAGCAAACAGGGTCCTACAATTAGCAATGAAATGAGGATTATTAATGGACTGGCCAGGGGTGATAAAAGCGTAATTAACCAGGGGGGCTGTGTGAACAAAGACTCAAACCACCCTTTTTGTGCCTCTCTCTCTTGTTGATGCTGTTCTAGGCGTCTTCTTAATTTACTCATAGATTTTTTTACAACTCCAGTATGGTCGGCATAAAAACAACTTTCTTCCCTCAATGCAGCACGAAAGCCCCCTTCTCTCATGAAGAGGAGGTCCAACCCTCGCATCTTCTGTAAAACAATTTCAGAGAGAGAGGTTAAAGATTCCTATAAAACTGTGATGGAGGTTTTTAATATCTTTAAGTTTGGTCTATTGCTGCTTCTCATCGGGTCATTTGTTGTGTCACATGGACTAGGGCAGTGATTCCTGTGCCCACCCCTGCAGCAGCTCCTTTTCCTAATAAGATGGCTAAAGTGAGGGATACAGGTTCCCAGAGGCACCGGGTTGTATGCCTCCCCATTTGATATTTAAATTAACCTGCCTCATGATAGAGCACTCTGGGAAACATCTGAACATTACATAATTAACCACATCTGTTGACCATTTTATGAAAACATAAACAATGTTTAAGTATATAGAATTATACTGTTGTAAGGACGGACAAGTCAAGGCACCTAAGATAGCACCGAAGAAAGCAAAACAGACCTATTTGGTTGCAACGGATTTAGAGGGCATTGCTTCTGTTGTAATCAATTAGTCACCTGATCTCCAAGTTTAGGTAGTTTCAGAATTTTGTACCCAACATGTAAGGGAAGGGTCTCAGAAGTTCACAGTCTGCAGAAGTTCTCAAAAAGAAGTTTTTGTTTCTATTTTTTTTCCCTCTGTTCTGGGCAATTTAACATTTGAAGGACACCTGGAGGGGGAGAGCTTTTTTCTTCTCTTTTTTTTTCTCACTGCCAGCTGTAACAATGGAGCTCATTTGGTAACTTATGTATCTTAGAAATGTAACCATCTCTGTGAAGCCCCAGCTCAAGGCCAGAGGCCTTGTTCACATGTTTTGTGAAAAACTAGTAAAGGGGAGTCTAGCTTAGGAGTGCTGATTTTTCCAGCCAGTGGCCAAATAGAACAGGGCAACACGAAAAGGGGAAGTTTATCTACATTGAACTCTTTTATAGGGACTCTTTGGCTGAAAGTCCTAAAGTCAGCCATGGTGAAGACTGCTGGAGAAGGTCAGTTAAGACTTTTCTGTTGGCCTGGTATAGACGGGGAAGACGGGGAAGGCGGGTCTGAGAGTAGCACCTTGGGTCTGAGCATGAGGAAGGAGAGATGTAAAACAATAATGGGAAAGGGGTTTGGAATTTTCCAGGCAACAAAACTTGAGCAGTAGAACAGATAGAGCAGAGGGGAAGATGGGAGTGAGTATCCCAAAAAGCCTGTGAGGGACTTTAAATTCTTAGTAACCTGTTTTCAGTGATGACAGAGCAACTTTAAAGGCCATTTTCATTACATTTTGGATAGGGGTCTGAGGGCTCTCCTTAGCTGGTTTGAGCTTAGGGTTAGCTGGTAAGAGGACCTGGTGGGACCTGGTGAGGGCACTGACAGGAGAAGAGAGTAGTGAGTGGCTGGATGGGTACCTCAGTACTTGCTACCTCAGCAAGGGGGCAATAGTCTGAGAACCAGCGGTTTTGGTTTTTGATCTAGTAATTGTAGGGAAGAAATCAGGTTGCTGAGGTGGGAGTGACAGCAGAGAGTCTGGAGCAGAAAGTTGAGGGTGAGGATCTAATGGATAAGCATAGTTCAGGATGTGAGCGAAGGAGGGAAAATGCCTCCACTTAGGGGAATTTCCTTCCACCATTTTGAGCACTTGCCGAAGTTAAAAAGGTCACACAGAATTTGAGGATTTAGAGACCCCTCTGGGGGCCATCGGTATTGGTTGTGTAATTGGTAATATGGCCAATGCTGTGTACTGAATTTGATGAGGAGTTTGGGTTCCACCAGGCACGTCTGTATGCTCACATTCCCATGAATTACAGAAGAAGTTGGCATTTCCCCCACACAGCCATGTCTGTTTGTGGCTTTGATAGTCCGCTGAGCAAATATAGTAATCTAGGCTAGCCAACCTGCATCTGACTCACGTGTCCCTACATCCATAATGTTTGTTTCTATTACCTATGGTACGGAAAGGATTTATTGGAATTTTAGTGGGATCCCCTTCATCAGGGATATCCCAATAGGAAAGACCTATAGCCAGCTGACAAATGTCTGGGTGGAGAGATGGCCACCATGTCCCTAAGGGGGCTGTATGCAAGATAGACCATACTTCTTGTACAGTAGGAATTCTGATCAGCCATTACTGCTGAACAGGCTGATGAGGGTTAGGACTACTCTTGGCCAAGGGGAGAGTCTGTAGCCTTATCCACATGGCGTATACACAATTTGAAAATGTTACCAGTCTTTTCGAGTTTCCAGCCAGATTTTGGACAGGGTGCAGGCTTGAGATGAGAGGCATGGATCCATGAAGTGATTCCGTCTACATTTACCACTGTAGGTGTTATATGTAGCACCTTATATGGTCCTTTCCAGTGGGTTTCCACGGATGACACCTGATGTCGTCTAATGTAGACGAAGTCTCCTACTTGGTATCGATATGGAGTCCCCTCGTCCCCAGGTTTGTAGGCAGTGGCCAGATGTTTCCACAGATATTGCTGATTTCTTTCAAGAGCTTTAAGTCTGTCAAGCAAGGGAGTGTGGAAGGGATCGTTAGGTCTTAGAGTTTGGGTTAGGTCCCTTACTGGAGGAGGGACCATAGAGAATTTCATAGGCGGTGAGGTTACACAAAGAAACAGAGGAATATGAGTATTTCTTGCATGAAACAGTGCATAAAGCAGGAGCATAGACCGATCTTTCATGCCGATCTCTAAGCTTAATTTTGTTAAGTCTCTTTAATGGTTCTTTTTATTTTTTTTAACCTGTCCTGAGCTCTGGGGTCTATAAGCACAATGTAATTTCCAATTAATCCCCAGGTTCCTGGCTAATCCCTGACTTACCAGGGCAATGAACGCCAGTCCATTATCAGACCCTATTACCTTAGCCAGTCCGTATCTTAGAAAAATATCTTTCAGGATCTTCTTGACCACCATTTGTGCCATTTATTTTGTTTTTGTTGTTTTTTGTTGTTTTTTTTTTTTTTTTTTTTTTTTTTTTTTTTGTGGGCAAGGCTTCAATTCATCCTGAAAATGTATCTACAAAGACTAGGAGATATTTAAGTCTATAACTTCCTGGCTTAATTTCAGTAATGTCCACTTCCAAGAATTGTCCTGGTCTGGTTTCTTGTAGGTGCTTTTCTGCAGGAAAGTTGGAAGGGTAAGCATTAACCAATTGACAGACCCGGCAGGCTTTTGTTACCCGTTCAGTTTTTTTTTTCGCTCTGAGTCGGTTAGTGGAAAACTCTGTTCTTGATCCTTCAGGAATGCCTGCAGTTTCTTTGAACCAAGGTGAGTGAGTTGATGTACATTTTTAACTTAGTTTAGGGCTTTCTGAAAGTGCAAGCTGATCTCAGTGAAGTTGAGGGTTTCAGTGTCAGTGTCCTTAGATATTATCAAAAGCTTGCTGGTGCTCAGGGGTACATTAGAATTGGGCATCTCTCTTTAACAGCGGGTATAAAGGAGCAGCTAAGGACGCAAACCCAGGTATCCATAACCTGCATAAGCCAGCAGTCCCAAGAAACTCTCTGAGTTGTCTGCTGTTAGATGGGGATGGTATCTGCTCAATGGATTGTTTTCTGGTCTCAGTGAGCCATCGTTTATTGCCCATAAGGGAATAGTCCAGGAAGATTACTTCTTGCTGGCAAATTTGGCCTTTTTTGCCAGAAGCACTACACCAGAGTTGAGCAAGCTCATATAATAGTAATTGGGTTCCAGACTCACAGTTTTCCTTGGTGTTGGCTGCCAGTTTCAGGTCTTCGACATATTGAAGCAGGGTGACTTCAGGGTGCATAGTTCTAAAGTTGTTAAGGTCTCTGTGGAGGGCTTCATCAAAGAGAGTGGGGGAGTTTTTGAACCCCTGTGGGAGTCTAGTCCATGTTAGTTGACCAGACGTCCCGGTTTCTGGGTCTACCCACTCGAAAGCAAATAGCAACTGACTATCTTTATGCAGAGGCAAGCAAAATAAAGCATCTTTTAAGTCCAGAACAGTATACCATTTCCGTTCATGGTTCAGAGTGCTAAGCAGATTGTACAGATTATGTACTGTGAGGTGAATGTCATGCACTCTGTTGTGGATCTCTCTTAGGTCTTGAACGGTGCGATAGTCCCCGGTTCCTGGATTTTTATACTGGTAACAGGGCAGTGTTCCAGTTCGAATGACAGGGCCTTAGGTCCTCTAAGGCCAGATATTTCTGAATATGGGGCCTTATCCCATCTTTAGCTTTTTTGCTCAGAGGATATTTTTTGACATTGATGGGGGGGGCTGAAGTTTTTAACTCCACTGTTATTGGAGGATGTTTCACTGCTAGGCGTAACCCAGCAGTTTTTTTCCTAGGCATCTGTGTAATCTGTTATCAATTTCCGGGGTAGCTTGCCTGTTTGATCAGTCTTGGGGGGTGTGACGAGTTGATGTTCATCTTCTACTGACATAGTAAAAGACGTGACTATAGGAGTTTTTACTGAAGGATTTAGAAATTTCACATGGGGGCCTTCAGGGTTAAAATTTATTCTGGCCTGGAGCTTGTTGAGCAGATGTGTGCCCATCAATGGGGCTGGGCATTCTGGGATTACTAGGAACGAGTGATGGATTTTTCCTTTCCCCAGGTCCATGGTCCTCTTAGTTGTCTAAGCCCCATATTTACTGCCATTAGCCCCTTGAACTAGAGTCCTTTTTGTTTGATAGATGGCCCAATGGGGCCTTAAGGGCTGAGTATACTTACCCTGTATCCACTTCAAAGTTTAATTCCCACCGGCGAGTACTTTGTGTTCTTTTGGCCGGGCCAGCTACCTCCAGGGAAGGAGGGGCTGTGCGTGCTGTGGGGTAGTCACCTGGAGGGCGCTGGGCTGGCCTCTATTCCTCCAATGGTGGAGAGTCTGAGTCAGCAGCAGGGGAATCACTTAGAGGGTATTTGGGGTTGGAGGAAAAGGGCAGGGCATAAGGAGGGGGAAGAGAGTCCAGTAGAGTCTTGAGACTCAGGGACAACAGAGGGTGGAGGAGGGGGAGCAGAGGGTTTGAGTGATAGAATCATGGGAAAACCAGTAGGAGCGGAAACAGGGACAAGGAAAGGCTTCATCCATGGAAGAGGAGATTTGCAGAGGTCCTGCAAACTAAAGATATATTGCTGTTGATCTGGATGGCTATGTGGCCCCGGCTGAAAGACAATATCTCTGAGATTTTGAATTAGTGTGAAGTAGAAAGATCTTTCTGGGGGCCATCCGACTCCAAAGGTGGGTCATTATGAGAAACACAGAGTCTTCCATATCCGATGTTTTACTGAAAAAAGGGAAGATTCTGAGCCTTTAAGCAGACTTTGGTCCAGTGATCAAGGGTCAGGGACAGAGGCATTGAAGTGCTCTGTCCCATATGAAAGATTCACAAATAGTGAAAGCAATGACACACGACACAGACAAGAGAACACAATAAAGACAGGCAATGGACGTCCAATACTGAGAACAGGACTGAGTAGCCAGGAAAACCTGATGGGTTGGCGATACCGAATCCAAAACAAAATATCACTGAGTTTAGGAGACTATTGTTACTCGGTTTCCGAGTTCTCTGGGGCGTCCCCCAGAGACGTGGCCTGTGGCTCTGTGACACTTCTGTCAGCCACCATCAGAGAGAGCTAATGTCATCACCAATAGCCATTTTGCCCATCCCTAACCTGAAACCTGAAACAAGAAAGTGGCGCCTTACTTACCCTGAGAGGAGCCCATTGGGGATCTTTCGTCCAACGCTGCTGGAACTTGCTGGGGCCCTCAGATGTAATGGTCGGGCGACCATTGGAGGAAGAGACCACCAAGAGACTGTCTCATGCAACAGCAAAGCGTCCAAAATTCTGGGGCTCAGAGCTCACTTGAATAGAGCAGAGAGCACTGTGAACAGCTTAAGCAGAGCTTATATACTTTTCCTGAAGAGGGCAGGGAGGGAAGTTTATTGATGGGTAAGGGCGAGTGGGCGGTTTGTGCGTAAATGGGTGAGGGTGTACATTCTGCAGTTTGGCAGTTGGGGACAGCATATTCTGGGAACAAGATTAGCAAAAAGTTTTCAAGATTTCAAGAGTGTTTTCTTAAGCATACAGAAAAACATAAAGAGACAAGTACCTATTTTATTTATTTTCAGCAAAGCCTAAATGGAAAGTGAGCATGGATTACTAAAAACATTCATGTCCAGGTTGCCTAATGCTCTCAAATGTCAATTCTATTAGTGACTACATATTTCTTTCTTCCTAAGGTTATATATTAAACCTCAACCCTGTTGAAAATGCCTAATCCTATGACTCACTTAATAATTTGCCTGATTTCCTAATGTCTCTATTGATACCTCCTTTCCTACATATTTTCCGAAATTCATTATTATGACTGACACTTAACATGGACTGACATTAATATTCACTCTCTAACCGAAACCCTATTGGTAAAGAACTTTTTTCCAAATCTTATTCTCACCCTTCTTTCTAAACCTACTGACTATCTTCCTAATTCTACCGACTATCCCTTTGTGACTGGAGGTTCTCTTCGACATTCAATCATCCAAGGTACAACGTCCTATGCCATTGTGTATGGATTTATCTGAGACATTTGTGCAGAAAGTATGTCATTGCTAAGTATCCCAATCAAGGTCTCAATGCCCTTCTGGGCTGCAAATCTTACCTAGATTTCTGTTTCCATACTTATAACTCACGTCTATATTCTTATAAATATCACAGATTCCCAATACCATTATTCATCCTGCAGAATGATTCCTAACCCAAATCGAAACTGTTATTAACCCTAACCACACAGTGTTCCCTCAATCTAACTTTAGAGAGAGCAGGGACAGAGTTGGCCTTAAAATACAGGGATGTAGGGGATCTTCCACTTGCTTAGAACCTCAAAGGTTCATGCAGAAATGATCCCTGAAGAAGATGTAGGCAGCTATGAAGGACCTGAGAGAGCAAAAGTCATGTTCCATTGCCAAAAAATCTGGTCAGGATGAAGGGATGTGTCTGAATCAGCCTCTCTTTTAATGTACAGAAGATGGACCAAACCAGGCCTTCATGGAGCGCTGTTCCTTGGTGCCTTTGATTTATATATCATTCTAACTTGTGAAAGTGTCACAGGAAGTAGGGGCAGCCTCCATCTCATGGAACCCTTGGAAGCAAGTGTTAGGACAAACTGTTTGCCAAGGCAGTGACCTCATTAAGTTCCTGAAGGAAGTAACCTACCTCACTTTCTTTGTGATGCAACACTTTAAACTTGGGATCCTGGAAGCCAGGCACTGAGAGCCAATCCAAGTCCCAGTCCCAGTGGGCTCACTTGTTTGGTGTTACTAAGGACAGAGTCAGTCTTTCTTGGTACCTACCGATGTGAGGATGGCCACATGCCAGAGACCTTTCCTGAGAAAGTAGGTAGTGGCTCTCCACATGCTCCTGACAACGTTACAGAGTTGGCCAACGAGACCAGATCTGAGAGTGGATAGGCCATTTCGGGGGAACATAGTATGACCCACCAGTCAGAGGACACTCTGGATAGTTACAAACCTACTTGGGGGAAGGAGGTGCCTTTGTGGGTGTGGGTGTGAGTTTGTGGTTTTGTCTCATGTTCTGAGAATAGGTAGGAAAGGTGGTTTGTTTGGATTGGAATGGACTTTTTCTAGTAAATTGTGTGACAAGGCGAGTGTTTCTATGTCTGTTTCTTCCACTGTGTCCGTGGTTGTAGACATTAGAAAAGAAAATGCATCAATGAATGTTTCCTGTCGTGTAGAAAGCTTCCCAGCATTCATCCTGCCCAATTAATGCATGGACTGTGACTTGCCTTATGGATGGGCAACACCTACTATCTTACTACGTTTCTATTTTCTTCCTGAATTCTGGCCACTCTCGAGAATTGGCTCATGGTTTTGTGTCCAAGATATGTACCACCTCCAAGCACTGTGACATGGCCATGTACATGATAACTGAAGGGAATGGGAGGATCTCAGAAAACTCAGATATCAATGTGACCAGTAAAGTCTCAGTGGAGAATCCTTGCTTTGGGCCATTTGCTTACCTATTGCTTCATTGCCCTGAATGTCAGGAAGGTCTTTGTCTCAGGCCACCCCTTTGTGAAGCCTTAAGAAAACAGTTTTCAAATGGAAATGAATGGGCATCACCTGTGGCTCTTTGCTTAATTGCTTTGGAAAGGGATGTGTCTGAATCAGCCTCTTGGACCTGTGTGAGGCTGTGGCTTAGATTCTCAGCACCTGATGGATCTAAGGAAAGATTCCATGTGTGCTACAAATACAAAATGGTCAAAATAGCAGTCATTGTGTATGAAGTCTCTCGCCATCTTCTGTAAGGTTCCTGACCTCCATCATGTGAGAATAGGGATCCCTTGGGACAAATGAGTTCTTCAAAGGCCTGCAAAGGCTAGACCATAGATGCTTGGGTTTTTTTCATGACTCCCATTCATATAAAGAATTTATACCTGGCAGTCAGTAGGCCTCAAATTGGAGAAGTGGAGCAGTAATAAGGTCAGGCCTATTTGATCACTCCTGGTTCATAGGAAGGGTGTTCAGGCCATACTGACTTTAGGCAAAATAGGGGCAAGGGAGCATATTTTGGACACTGTCTTGGACTTCTCCCCTTATGGAAACGTCCAGCCAGAGGATTTGATGAGTGTCTACATGGAAGAAGACGAGGGCTATGTGAAAGTGTTTTGGTTTTAATTGTGGTCATTTGTGTGGTGGTTGGAAGACATAACTGTGTCCACCATTGCTTGAACTCTGGTGTGATTCCCCTTAGAGACTGCGTTCTGGACCTGACCTCAGAGAAGAATTGCCATGAATTGTGTTGGGATTTCAGGAGGCCATGCATGAGAGTCCCCATTGGAAACTGAGATATAGGCCCAGGGTGGCTCTCCACAGAACACTGGGAATCTCAGCTAGGATATCACATGATTTTATTCTGAAATACTTGGCAACCATAGTTAAGATTCAAAACACACATGGACCTAGCAGTGTAGACCTCAATGGGCCTGGCTTCATGTGACCTTTTGGCCACTCCATGGGAAGCCTTGCCTGTGAGAGTCCTCCAGAGCTTTCATTGAAAAGAAGTTCCCCACCATTTATTGTTTCCTGAATGAATTGAAACCCACAGGGTCTCCAACTTCATCCTTGAAAAATGGCTAGATAAATACCATGAAATTTTTGAAATTCTTATGACCAGGTGGCACTGAATAACATTTGGATGTCCAGTTGCTGATCATGAGTGTACCAGAGAGTGCCTTGATTGACTGGGTTTCATGAAAATGGTGTAGAAGAAAGAATCCTGTATGTTGGCGCCTGCTGAGTAGTGACCCAGAGCTGTGGTGTGCAGTTGTGTCATAAAACATCTCTGGTGGGGCCATGTGGATCTGCCATTGACTTCCAAATGGCTTGTGGCTGACATGGTGCAGCCAGTAATCCCTATATGTCTGATCTCTTCATATAAAGGAATCTTGTTATATGGAGAGGTTTCAGGGCAGTGTTCAGAATCAGGTTGCAATGGTTGAGGGGGCAAGCTATGTTGGATATAAGCCTCATTGGTGGATTCTCCTGGAGACCCTGACCCACCACACGTGTGAGAAATCCCTCCAGCACTGAGTCCCTGTTGATCTCCTTGTATTTCATGAAGCAAATACTAAACTCCCAGTGCAGCAGCAAGAAACACCATGAAATGTGGAAGATGCGCAAATGGCTTCACATACCACATGGGGAGACACTTAGCCTTCAGTGACAACAGTTTCCCTACAAAGAGAGAATTCAGCACTCCTGCCTCATGTTCATTGGAAAATAAGAAACCATGTCCTCCAGGTCACATAGATGCAGACCCAGCTTTGATGGTCTTACTACAAAGAAGCTAAAGCTCCTTACAACAACATATATTTCAAGTGTCCAAGGTCAGGGGCAGTTTCTCAATAAGTTTTAGGCCGGCAGAGCTCCATGTTTGTGGAGTGTTTACCTGTTTGACCAGGACACGAGAAAAGACCACTGACTCCAATTAAAATCAAATTAAAGCAAGCTTATTATTTCCACTGGCTGAGCTGCCTATCCCTCTCAAAATGGCGGAAACAAGACAGCAACCCCACCTTTCCTACAGCCCAGCTTTATAGTCCAGTAAGTTACACAAAAGGGGGGTTACAGATAACAGAACTCAGAGAAGCATCACGCTATTGCTAGTTTACAATTTTTTTTTTTTTGCTGGCCCCATCATCAGAATTTATGAGGACCATTAGAGACTCACGAGAGTCTTTGTCTGGCCAGAGAAGGCCATCATTTATGAGGTGTCACTAAATTTTCAGAGAGGGCTGCTATCTGGTCAGAGAGCCAGGCATGGGTGAGTTCAAGGCACGGGCAGACATTCCAAGCAGGTTCAGAATTTGCAGTAATTTATAGGAAAGCAAAATTATCTTTTCATGACTTTGTGGCAAGATGGCTCCCAATTTTAATAAATGATCAGGTTGGGTTTATCATTCCCCCTTTTTTAATTTGTCCTTTCCAACTCTTTGATAGGGTAGGGGAAGAGCAATGAGGGAATTTTAATCCCTCAGGTAACAGTCTCCAAATTTTTAGAACTCACCCAAAATTAGAATCCTGGTTTTACCTGACTTAATTAATTACTTATATTGATAGTCTATTTATTTTTGGCTCCATAGTTGTAAGACGAGAGGCATCACTCATTTTGGCTTCTTCTGAGCTGAGAGAGAGTGACGTGAGTGGGCACAGTATAAGGGACATGAGTTGCCTTTTAGAAGTCAGTTGAGGGACATGAGTTGCCTTTTAGAAATCAGTTCGTTTTGAAGTCTGGTTGGGGAAGAACAGGTTGTAAATTCATCTGGGGATGGGTTCTTCTGTGTGAGAAACATGAACCATGAGTACTGAAAAAATGTTGCAGCAGCTGGGACATGTCACTGTATAGAAGTTCCCTCAGCAGGCTTTAATATTCCCAGTTATCAGGACTGTCAACTTAATATTTAACATTTAGTGTTACAGTTATCCCTCTCCATAAGATACAGTTTAATGATTTAATATCATCTGATCTTGCAAAATCCTTTTACTAGTATGACCTCTGTGTGTAATAGAGAAACCTTTAATTCTGTTACTCAGGGCTGGATAAACGTACTAGAAAATACCAACCCTACCTGTAGGTTAGGAATATCTGTAGGCCTTAAACTAAAAATTTCTGCCTCTGACAGCTCCTCTTGATAGTCTCTTTTTATAGTTATCAGGAATTCCTTTCTGGGAATCCTTCTTTGTAGCCTCCAGTCTTACTTATTTTGGGAGGCTAACATAAAGTGTATAAAAAATTATTATTATTATTAATATGATTATTTAAAATGCCCAGGAATGGCTGTATTTTGGTTTTAACTGTCTTTGCTAAGTGTTTAAGATGAAACAGTCAAACTGACTTTTGTTTCTATCTATTGTTAACAGTCAGCTGAGCTTTTATGGGAGTCATTCCTGGGGAAACTTGAGAGCAGCTTCTCAGTTCTGCTAGTGCCATTTGCGCTACGTGGGTCCAGGTCTTGCTTGACCATGTGGCTACCCTCGGAAGTATCAGGGATGTCTCCCTTCTCTGATGACTCTCCTCTTCTTAGCAAATGCACTGATTGGCTTTCTGTTCTCCAGGGGTCTCATTAATCTCCCTAATTGGGAAGATATGAGTCCCAGAGTTGCAAAGCTCTTTGAGAAGTCCCTTGTTCCCTGGATTCAGACTGACTCAGAGGGCAAGAGCCAAATATTGGTTTTCTTGTCCCTTTTCATGTAACTTTAATTTTAAATCCTAATCTTAATCATCCAGCAAATAAATTTTAACAGCCTTATATTAAGAGTACTGGGCTTTAATGTCTATAACTTTATAATTATTTATCTTTTTTATTAATTGGGATCTGTATTATTCTTACTGTCTTGTAGGTGATGACTTATTATCTTAAATTAACCCATGTTGTGTTCTTAAAGCAACACTTCTGTAAAACTCTAACAAGGAATCTTTAGATCACTGATAAGAAAATTACAAAATAAAATTTTTTAACAAGAGTAAAAATACTTAGTTCATGTAATAGCTACCCTGAAGTTTTTGCTGAGTTATACATTATATCCCCTGTTTGAGATACTAGAGATCTTGACAGAAAAAAAAACAACTTTTGAACATAACTTTAAATGAAATAATATCTGACCTACTGCTTTCGTAGTCATTCTCACATATAGTAAAATGGGACACAGAGCCTGATCTCAGGTAAGGCAGGGCTCTTTATAAATCTTAAGTGTTTTACTTCTAAAGATGATCTTTGTTTTTTTAAATATCATTTTACAAAGATTACATAAATTATTTGAGGTCACATGAACATTAGTTAACACCATATTATATCACATTTAAAACATGAATTTAAGAAAGGCTGAAAGATTTTAACCTTTGCATTGATTAGACTCTCATTAACATAAAAATACATTTAAATTGTTCCCCAATGTAAAAAGTAACATACAACTTTACATATCTTATTGATGAGAGGTAAATGAATGCCCAATATATATTTTTTTACCATACAACTTCAGAACACCAGCTTGAAATAATGCTCTTTTAAAGTTTCTACCTTACAGATTCGTATACCTGAAAGATATGAGCACATTAATAGCATCACAATTACATTGAAGTTTCTACATTAACCAAGTTTAGCTTTTAAATAAATGGCAGTACAGTGCTCTAAAATAACAGTTCTTATTTAATCAGTTGTTTAATTTTTATGGTTGCTTGCTCTAGAAAAAATAAAACTTAATAAACACAATGTTATGGGTAAACTTATGTTTTAAGAAATTTTTGTCTCTTTAACACATGACTGGTTATTACAATCTTATACAAACTTTAGTACAAACTTATACAGACCTTAGTAAATCAATCAGATATCTAACAAAAGAACTCATGAATGAGTAATCCCATATCAAATTTACTTTACTTATTTATCAATATATTAGACAAATGTATTGAACAGTGTAAACCATTTTTTTCTTGAAGGAAAAGTCCTAGAACCAAGGCATATTAGAACATCTGTAGATATTAATATTTTATTAGATTTTTGAACACCTAGAAAAACTTGTAAGCTTGAATATAAAGACATTTATTTTAATGTCTTTATCCAATTTAAATTCAACTATTTAAATCGCTTGAATTAAAGATCTTTGGATCCACTTTTTAAAATTTGTTTTTATGAGCGTTTTTGTTTTAATGAGTGGTCTTTATAAATGTTAATTTGTGTATCATATATATGATATACTTACATATGAATATATAGACATACAACACATAACAAAATTGTGCACACATAATTATAGTAAAGGCCTTGTAGCTTTTCGCAGGTGAAATATCCATTGCAATGTTTCAAAAACTACACAGTTAGTCAAAGATAGAACTGATCAGAAAAACATCATCCTAGGTCTTTAGGATCAACATCATGAGCTCAAAAAAAAAAATAAAGAATCTAAGGAAACAAATAAGAGTCCTAGAAAAATTGAATGGCCATTAATTATTAAACACCATACAATTTAATTTTTTTTAGGCCTCAGATCACTCTCCTACTGAGCTTGCAGGCTTCTTTCATTTGCATTTCAACATAAGTCCTGGCTGAGGTCTGGAAGGAGCAGGGAAAAGCTGCTATTCTGAGCAGACACCTCAGGCCTAAGGCATTTCAACCATAATTTTCAGGTTCGGATGTTGAAAATTATAATACAATTTTAAGACACAATTCACAAAATTTTATGATACAAGTTTAAGACACAGTTTACAAAATTTTACATCTTTATATCTTGTTTTGTCAACAGATACCATACTATGATTTACTATCCTTGTTCAAATTAATGCACTGATACACAGTGACATTTTCTCAGGCTACCCAATTAAAAATTGGTGAAAAAAAAGCCTGAATGATTGGGAAGTTACTTGCCAACTTGGAAGTAGAGTTCTCTAGTTTTCCCTCCTAAGTATTTAAGTTCTCTGGCATGAATTACTGAAATCATAAACTAAACAATTACCTAAACCCGACTTTTAACTCCAAGATTGTGCAATGCTTCAAAAACCCATTCAGATACCAGATTGTTACAATAAAACATCATCATTTAGACACACATTCAGCTAAGATCATTCCCAAGAAATGTTTTATAATATCAACACATTATTGCACATGTCTTAAAGGGCCAGAAACAAAGACACAAGACAGACTGAAAGGAGCTCCAGACTATGGTTACAGACAGAAGCCTTTAAACCACAGCAGATAAGAGAAAAATCTCCTACACCAGTGGTACCATAGATTTCCCCACAAGGGAACAGATGTTTTCACAGAGGGACAACCTGAAATGTAATATCAATGGTCTCCATGGTGACTTTACTGTATTTAGTGTCCCCTTTTTCTTTTTCTCTTTCTTAAGAAAACAGAGATGGCAAAATTCTTACAGTGCAGGGAAGGAAGTAGGTAATTCTCTGAAGCAACAGGGCTTGGGCAGCTGCTGGAAGTCCCTCAGTCCCTCCTTTCACTTACAGGATTAGCTCCTCTGGTTCGGTTCCACCCCAAGCACGCTCCATCTCCTAACATTTCAGTAGTCAGCTCTCAAAAAGTTCCGGGGTGGGGGGGTACCAAAAATTGTAACTTAAAGTTTGGTTCCTGATTTTGAAGCCAATTAATACCAATTTATTAATGAGGACAGGGTTTGAGAAAAAGAAAAAGGGAGATTTACTGCTTTGGTAACAAAGGAGAAAAACAGGGGTCTCTTCCCAATGGTTGTGATTCTCTTGATCTGAAGGGACAAGGGGTTTTAAGGAGTTTCACGTGTTAACCTGGGAGATACTCAGTTCTTAGGTCCCCAGCAGGCATTGCCCTCTGCAGTGGGTGTGCTCCAGGCAGCCAGCTAGGGGCTTCACTCATCCTGCGTAACAAAGGGTGTTAAATTTCATCACAGTTCTTTAAAACACGGTCCAAATGGGTGTCAGTTTACTTGCTTTATTACCCATTTTCACTTAAGTTTTTACCACAGAAATCACACAACAAAACACACTAAAACAAACAAACAAACAAAAAAAACATATGAAACACAGAACAAAACACACAAAAAAAACAGAAAACCAGCGCAGAAACAGAAAAACAGAGGAGCTATGCAACGTCTTGCTAAAGCTCTGGGATAGGAGCTCCTGCGTGCCCATTGGCACCTCTCTATGCTTTCAGAGGAATTCCCTACAGAACAGAAAAGAGGACAGAATGATTTTCGTTATTGTACCAGACAGGAGTATATGTGTGTCTCCCCAGGACACCTCTCTGTCATCAGAAGAGATCTCCCTTAACCAGATATCAGATGTTATATAGGCGCCACTTACATATGGAGGCCTCCTCCACCATGTGCTTGCTAATAGTTTTAGTGCGGTGGTTCACTGCAGTGCTCCCTGGACCAAAATCTCACACCAAAGCCTTGGAAATTGCCTCTCCATGCTGGAGCCCTGGAGGGAAGGCCAACTTCAGAATTTCCAGTAGTCTGGTCTTGTGATCTATTGGGGCAATGTCATCTCGCTGGGAAACTACAAAATATTAGACCAGGATGCAAGAAAAGACCACTGACTCCAATTAAAATCAAATTAAGTCAAGCCTACTATTTCAAAGTGGATCCAAAGATCTTTAATTCACATGATTTAAATGGTTCAATTTAAGTTGGATAAACAGTTAAATATAAATGTCTTTAAATTTAAACTTACAAATTTTTCTAGGTGTTTAAAAATCTAATAAAATATTAATATCTACAAAAGGTCTAATATGCCTTTGTTCTAGGACTTTTTCTTCAACAAAAAAAAATGGTTTACACAGTCTCCTACTCTAAGCCTTTTTTTACCATCAATGGTCCCTTCAAGGGAAAACCATGGACACAATTCTATGTATGAAAAGAATAATTTTAAGTCCTTTTTCTTAACATGTGCCCCCTATGTCTTGAGGGCCTCCTTGAGGCCTGACAAAAACAAATCATGTGACGAAACTGCTTGTCCCATGGTGGGTCACTCACCATGTGTCATCCCCACTCTCCTCCTGGAACTGTCTTTCGGTGGTGCCTGCTGAGGCGATCGCAAGCTCCGCTTTTTTAAGTCTTCCCTGAGGACAGGGTTCCCCCTCAGTCAAAGGCTCGAGCCCCAGTAGGTGGGTGCCTGATATCCCGGCCGGCAGGACACATCAACGGGGGTGGTGAACCTAGATGGAGAGTAATGAAGGGACAAGAGACACGAGAGATGACAGCAAGACAGGAGTTTTGATCAAGCTGCAAAATTTTATTGTTCACACAGGGGTATTTATATACTGGCTATGGGAAAGCTCTCTTATTTACAGTTCCTGGATGTCTTCACAAGGTGAGATAACCTCAGGATGTTTCAGTAAGACAGAGGGCCCCAAGATGTCTCAGGGAGACAGATGGTTACAGGATATCTCCTAGGCAGAATGTCTCCCAGGGGGCTGTTTCTTGTAAGTGTCAGGCTATTCTATGAAGGAGAAATTCCTTCTACCCCTGACAGTCAGGGATTTAGTATTTCAAATGGAAATTTGGAAAATGAATCCAAAGTGTATGCAAATATGTGCTACACAAAAATCTTCCCACTCTCATTCAGAACAATGCCTTGACATTACCTTCGCCCCAAGTAAGACACAATTAGAGGAGAAAAATTAGAAAATCTATGAATACATATCTGCAATGGAAAATGTTCAGAAGTTCACATCTTTGGAGGTTGTAGAGGAGATTCCAAAAGTAAGAAACAGGGTAAAAATACCACAAACATGGAACTCTGCAATCCTAAAAACTGCTTGAGAATCTTCCTCTGAGGTTGGCAATTGAAATATATGTTGTTGTCAGGAGCTTTAGCTTCATTTGTCGTGAGACCATCAGACATGGGTCTGCATATATGTGACCTGGAGGACATGGTTCTTTTTTTTATTTTACAGTGGACATGAGGCAGAAGTGCTGAATTCTCTTTTTGTAGGTAAACTGTTGCCACTGGGGGCTAAAAGTCTCCCAGTGTAGACTGAGAAGCCATTTGGTCATCCTCAAATTTTCGTGGTGTTTCTTGCTGCTGCACTAGGAGTTTGGTATTTGCTTCGTGAAATACAAGGAGTTCAACTGGGACACAGTGCTGGAGGGAGTTCTGTCACGTGTTGTGAGTCAGGGTCTGCAGGAGAATGCACCAACCAGACTTCTATCCCACATAGCTTGCCCCCTTGACCAAAGCAACCTGATTCTGAACATTGCCCTGAATACTCTCCAGGTAACAAGATGCCTTTACATGCAAGCGTCTTCTGGCTGCACCATGACAGTCACAAGCCATTTGGAAGCCAATGGCAGATTCACATGGACCCACCACACATGTTTCATCACACACCTGCACACCACAGCTCTGGCACCACTTCTCAGCAGGCTCCAACTAACTAGCATCTCTGTTATACACCATTTTTATGAAACCCAGTCAATCAAGGCACTGTCTGGTACACTTTTGATCAGCAACAGGACATCAAAAGTTTCTCCCGTGCCACATGGTCATGGGAATTTAAAAAATTTCATGGTATTTTTCTAGTCATTTTTCAAGGATGAAGTTGGAGGCACTGTGGGTTTCAATTCTTTCAGGAACCATTAAATGGTGAGGAGGTTCATTTCAATGAAATCTCTGGAGAACTCTCACTGGCAAGGCATCCAAAAGAATGGCCAAAAGGTACCATGAAGCAAGGCCCATTGAGATCTACAATGTGAGGTCCATGTGTGTTTTGACTCTCAACTATGGCTGCCAAGTCTTTCAGAATAAAATCATGTGATATCCTGGCTGAGATTCCCAGTGCTCTCTAGAAAACCAACCAGGGCTTAGATCTCAGTTTCCAAGGGGGAGTCTCATGTGTGGCCTCCTAAAATTCCAACACAATTCAAGGCAATACTTCTCTGAGGTCACTTCCAGAAATCAGTCTCTAAGAGGAATCACACCAGAGTTCAAGCCCAGGTGGACACAGTCATTTCTTCCAACCGCCAAACAAATGACCACAATTAAAACCGAAACACTCCCACATGGCTTCAACTTCTTCCATAAAAACACTAATCATAACTTCTGGATGGAGGTTTCAATGAGGGGCGCAGCCCAAGAGAGCCTCCAAATAAGCTCCCTTGCCCCTCATTTGCCTAAAGTCAGCGTGGCCTGGACACCCTTCCTGTGAACCAGGAGTGATCAAATAGACATACCGTTAATACTGCTCTGCTTCTCCAATTTGAGGCCTATGACAGTCAGGAATAGATTCTTTATGTGAATTGGAGTCATGAGAAACCCCAAGCACCTATTAGCTAGCCTGTGCAGGGCTTTAAAGAACTAATTTGACACAAAGTATCCCTATTCTCACTTGATGGAAGTCAGGAACCTTACAGAGGAATGTGAGAGACTTCATCCACAATGACTGCTCTTTTGGCCATTTTGGTTTTGGATGCACACATGGGATCTTTCTTTAGATCCATCAAATGCTGAGAATCTACGCTGCAGCTGCTCACATGGCTAAGAGACTTATTAAGACATATCCCTTTTCCAAGCAATTAACCAAAGAGCCACAGGCGATGCCCATTTATTTCCATTTGAAAACTGTTTTCTTCAGGCTTCACTAAGGTGTCGCCTGAGGTAAATACCTTCCTGACATTCAGGGCAACAGAACCATAGGTAAGCAAATAGCCAAAGAAGGGTTGCTCCACTGAGACTTTCCTGGTCACACTGATATCTGAGTTTTCTGAGATGCTCGCCATTTCCTTCAGCTATCCAGTACAAGGCCATTTCACAGAGCTTGGAGGTGGTACATACTTTGGACACAAAACAATGAACTTATTCTGGTGAGTGGCCAGAATTCAGGAAGAAAACAGGAACCTTGGAAGATAAGAGGTGTTGCCCATCCATAAGTCAAGCCGATGTCCATTCATAAATTGGGCAGGTTGAATGCTGGGAAGCTTTGTACTAGACAGGACACATCTATTGACGCATTCTCTTTTCCAATGTCTAGAACCATGGACACAGTGGGATACACAGACATAGAAACACTTGCCTTGTGAAATGACTTACAAGAAACTGTTCACTCCAAACAAAACAAACTGCCTTTCTTACAAATACTCAGAACATGAGATAAAACCACAAACCCACACCCACACCCACAAAGGCACCTCCTTCCCCCAAGTAGGTCTGTGACTATTTGGAGTGTGCCCTGACTGGTGGGCCATACTATGTTCCCTCCTAGTGGCCTGTCCTGTCTCAGATCTGGTCTCCTTGTCCAACTCTGTGAATTTGTCAGGAGACTGCAGTGAGCAACTGACTTTTTTCTCAGGAAAGGCCTGTCTTCAGAGCTCTCCTAGCATTAGGCCAACCTCACATCAGGAGGCACCAAGAAAGACTGACTCTGTCCTTGGTAAATCCAAACAAGTGAGCCTACAGGGACTGGTACTGGGCCTGCCTCTGGTTGCCGGGCTTCCGGGATCCCAATTTCAGAGAGTTCCATCACCAAGGAAGAGAGGTGAGGTGACTTCCTTCAGTAAGTGAATGAGGTCACTGCCTGGGCAACCACTTTGTCCTAACAGCTGCTTCCAAGAGTCCCATGAGATGGAGGCTGCCCCTACTACCTGGGACAGTTTCACAAGTTAGAATGGTATATCAACCATTGGCACCCTGGAACAGCTCTCCACACAGGCCTCCTTTGGTCCATCTTCTCTACATTAAGAAGAGAGAGGCTGATTCAGACACAACCCTTCATCATGACCAGGTTGTTTGCAATGGAAGAAGACTTTTGCTCTCTCAGGTCATTCATAGATGCCTACATCTTCTCCAGGCATCATTTCTGCATGGACCTTTGGGATTCTCAACAGGTGGAAGATACCCTACATTCCTGTATTTTAAGAACACTCTGTCCCTGCTCTTCTGTAAAGTTAGAATGAGGGAACAGTGTATGGTTAGGGTTAATAACATGTTCAATTTTGGTTAGGAATCATTCTGAAAGATGAATGTCGAAGAGAACATCCATTCAAAGTAGGATAGTCGGTAGGATTTTGAAGAAAGATGGTAGCTTCAGAAAGAAGAGTGAGTATAGGATTTGTACCAAAAGTTCTTTAGCAATAGGGTTTCGGCTAGAGTGAATGTAAATGTCAGCACATGTGAAGAGTCAGTCACAATATTGAACTGGGGTAAATATGTAGGAAAGGAGATATCAGTAGAGACATTAGGAAATCAGGCAAAGTATAAATTGAGTGATAGGATTAGTCATTTTCAACAGGGTTGAGGTTGAATATATAATCTTAGGAAGAAACAAATATGTAGTCACTAATAGGATTGACATTTGAGAGCATTAGGCAACCTGGACATGGATGTTTTTAGTAATGCATGCTCATTTCCGTTTAGGCTTTGGTGCAATCAGAAGAGTGACCTTGTCATTTTGTGTCCTGAATATTACTGTGACAAAATGTATATGTAGATCAAATGACATGAGTATTTCTTCCACCATTTCTGAGAGCAGTATTTTGAAGACGTATAAATTGGTATTGGGGGTACAAAGAGGTGTACCCTGTGTCTATGAATATAGAGATAATGTATGAATAGACCATTCTGTGAATAAATAATATAACTGGTTCCACTTTAAATAATAGATGGAATTGATATCTGAAAATATATAAGGAATCTTATATTGATATACAATCATTCATTGTAATCAGTTATACACCTAATGGTTATATTAGGATTATTGTTTATCATGAATGGTGTGTGAGTTTTGCTTCAAAAGTGATTATGGAAATTGAAAATAATATGTTTGGAAAGAGGTCTTATGAAAAGACCAGGCAAGAAACATGGAGGAATTCATGGGTTCTAAAGCAGGAAGTGATTGAAAGTGAAACAAATGCCTATAAATTTGCTAACTTGTGAATAAAATATATATCCTATGATGTGCATAAACTGCAGAAATAGTAATGTACCAGTGTTGAATAAAAATGAACATCAAAATACACATCATGTCCCATAGGAATCTACTTGCATTAATTTTAAACTGGGTCAGTTATGATAGAAATATTAGGATTTGATTGCACCATTCACTGAAGTTAGTTTTTAGTACTAAGAAACAAATATGTATTTCAGGTGGATGAATATTTCTGAGAATAACCATGTGAATGTTGATTATAAATCCATATACATGAATATGAATGAATTTAGGGATTGTATAATAAGACTCATATATTTCATATTTTGAAAAATCTGTAGAGTGTATATTTATACACACACACACACACACACACACACACACACAGAGACATTATAAAGTAGCAATATATACACCAATCAAAATTCATCATGAAATATATATAATCCACAGATCCAAAAGTATTCATTTTTGTGAAAATGGATTTATGTATAATGTTGTTCAACTAGGAAGCTAACCCATAGGTTGAATATTCAATTCCAACAGCGTTTAGTAGGAGTGGTCTTTTATCACAATTTGTATCTGCCAAGTCAGCCACCTCACCAGAATGTACGTGTGGCACCAGGTAGGATTCTACATGTGCATATTAAAATACATGTGCTGAATAGGCTACAGAGAAAGGGAGACAGAAATTCACATATTTGTTAAGTTTAAAAACACATGGAGAACTATTTCAAAAAATAATTGAGTAGATTTCTAACTCCTACGCTATATCATGAAAAAGGCAACTCCAACTATACAACATGCCTCCTCTGAACTGCTTGTATTTCTATTCTGTTTTGTTTATTTTTCTCCATCATATTATGATTAGTAGTCGGATCCCTGGGCTTGTTCTGCCGGTCGGTCGCAGGTCTGGCTACCTTGCAGGCACGGTCGGCGTCTCTGTTCTGCCCTTACTTTAATTGGGGTGACGGGTCTACCACGCCGGCGGGTCGCTGGGCCTCTTCCGGGCGTGGGCATTGGTTCTTCTCTGCCCCTACTCCAATTGGGGTGACGGGACTACCACGCCGGCGGGCCACTGGGCCTGTTCCAGGTGTGGGCGACGGCTCTGCTCTGCCCCTACTCCAATTGGGGTGACATGTCTACCATGCCAGCAGGCCGCCTGGCCTCTTCTGCCAGTCGGTCGCAGGTCTGCCTACCTTGCGGGCACGGGCAGCGGCTCTGCTCTGCCCCTACTCCAATTGGGGTGACGTGACTACCATGCCTGCGGGTCACTGGGCCTGTTCCAGGCACAGGCAGCGGCAATGCTCTGCCCCTACGAGAATTGTGGTGACGTGACTACCACGCCGGTGGGTCACTGGGCCTCTTCCAGGCGCAGGCGGTGACTCTGCTCTGCCCCTCTGGCTTGATGACAAAGTGAGAGAGACTTGGGTGTTTGTGAGTCACTTTCTTTACCAACAGACCAACTGTTTCTGTCGTCACTGGTATTGATGAAGTTATCTCCTCTACCGCTTTGTGATGACATCAGATCTCTGCCATGTTGGTATCCCATGCGAATGGCAGCATTTCGTTCCATTTGCTGGGTGACCAAAGCAACGGGTGAGTCCTGACTGGCCCTCACAAGCCCCATCTCAATCTTGTTGCCACCGCCTATGAAGGATCGGTTGGTATTTACCTCCACAGTATTCAGCAGGACCCGGACCGAGAAGCAGTTTCTGCGGGTTCTTTAGCCCTGGGCCAGAGCAGTTCCAGGAGCCAGAATTTGGCCACTCTGTGCTTGGTGTACGTTTTGATAGGAGCAGGCTCTAAGAAGAAATTTCTGTGGGTTCTTTAGCACTGAGCCTGAGTAATTTGTCTGTGAGATGCAGGTGAATGGCAGCCTGAAATTACCTGTCCTATAGCTGAATGAGATGCGATCAGTCGAAAACAGCGATGGTGATGTCAGCTCTCCAAAATGGTGGCCGCTGGCTTCCTCTGTGGTATGACCGGTGTGGAGAACCGAATTAGACCACTTCCTTCCCCCATCTCAAACCCAGAATTCAGCACTGACCACAGTGATTGCACAGCTGGCAGGAGCCCTCAGAATCCGCAGCACTGTATCTTTGCATTGCTATTTGGTCGTTTCCCAGTGCGCACAGCAGATTCTAGCAGCAGGGTGATTTGCTGAATAAGCAGCGTGACCCTCCCTGCGGACAAATCACTCGCTTTTGAGCCCCTGTAGCTGATTCGCCTGCGATGGGAATCCTTCCTCTAGGTTTTGGAGCACCCCAATATTGCTGAAAATTCCTAACAAGATAGCTTTTATCCATTCTAACTCATCATTCTCCAGCACAGTGATGCGGTACACGGGGATGATGAACTCCCATTGCCGCCATCATATGATCCCCTGAAGTTAGTTGTCAGTTAGGAAAAAACAAATATGTATTTCAGGTGGATGAATATTTCTGAGAATAATCTCGTGAAAAGATGATTATAAATCCACATACGTGAATATGAATGAATTTAGGGAGTGTATAATAAGACACACATATTTCATATTTTAAAAAATCTGGAGAGTATACACACACACACACAGACATTAAAAAGTAGCATTATGTATGGCAATCGAAATTCACCATGAAATAAATATCATCCACAGATGCAAAAATATTCATTTTACTGAACATGGATTTATGTTGTTCAAATAGGAAGCTCACCCATAGGTTGAATTTTCAGTTCGAACAGCATTTAGGAGGAGTGATCTCTTCTAATAGTTTGTATCTGCCAAGTCAGCCAACTCACAAATTTGTACGTGTGATAACAGGAAGGATTCTATATGTGCACATAAAAATACATGTGCTGAATAGGCTACAGAGAAAGAAAGACAGGAATTCACATATTTGTTAAATTTAAAAACACATAGAGAACTATTTCAATAAAAAATTTACTAGATTTATAACACCAAGACTTCATCACGAAAAAGGCAAGTCCAACTATATACCATGCCTCCACTGAACTGCATGTATTTCTATTCTGTTTGGGTTATTTTTCTCCATCATATTAGGATTAGTATTCAGAGTCTTGTAGGGTATTGTTTTGTGTCAGGGATTCAGTATTACGAATAGAAAATAGGAAAATGAATTGAATGTGTATGCATATATGTGCTACACAAAAAACTTCCCACTCTCATCCAGAACAATGCCTTCACATTACCTTGGCCCAAAGTAAGACATAATTAGAGGAGAAGAATTAGAAAATCTGTGAATACATATCTGGAATGGAAAATGTTCAGGAGTTCAAACCCTGGGGGTGGTAGAGGAGTTTCCAAAAGTAAGAGACAGGGTAAACGCTCCACAAACATGGAGTTCTGCTGGCTTAAAGACTTCTTGAGTAACTGCCTCTGAGGTTGGGCACTTGAAATATATGTTGTTGTCAGGAGCTTTAGTTTCCTTTGTAGTGAGACCATCAAAGCTGGATCTGCATCTATGTGACCTGGAGGACATGTTTTCTTATTTTTCAATGAACATGGCACAGCAGAGATTAATTCTCTTTTTGTAGGTAAACTAAGACCATTGGGGCTAAATGTCTCTCCGTGTGGACTGTGAAGCCCTTTGGTCATCCTCCACATTTCATGGTTTTTCTTCCTGATACACTGGGAGTTTGGTATTTGTTTCACGAAATAGAAGGAGTTGAAATCGTCCCCATGTTGGAGAGAATTCTGTTACGTGTGGTGGATCAGTGTCTACAGGAGAATGCACCAGTCAGGCTTCTATCCCACATAGCTTGCCCCCTTGTCCATAGCAACCTGATTCTCAACATTGCCCAGAATTGTCTCCATATAACAAGATGCCTTTTCATATAAAGGTCTGCTGGCTGCACCATGTCAGTTACAAGCCATTTGAAAGCCAATGGCAGATCCAGATGGCCACAACACAGATGTATTATCACACACCCGCACACCCCTGCTCTTGGCCCACTACTCAGAAGGCTCCAACTTACTGGCATCTCTGTTCTACACCATTTTCTTGAAATCCAGTCAATCAAGGCACTGTCTGGTACACTCATGATCAGCAATAGAACATCGAAAGGTTTTCTAGTGCCCCCTGGTCATGGGAATGTCCAAAATTTCATGATATTTATCTAGCCATTTTCAAGGATGAAGTTGGAGCCACTGTGGGTTTCCCATTCATCCAGGAACCATAAAATTTTGAGAAAGCTCATTTGAATGAAAGCTCTGGAGAACTCTCACAGGCAAGGATTCCCAAATAGGGGCCAAAAGGTCACATGAAGCCAGGCCCATTGAGGTCTACAATGTGAGATCCATGTGTGTTTTCTCTCTTAACTATGGCTGCCAACTATTTAGGAATAACATCATGTGATATCCTGGATGAGATTCCAAGTGTGATTTTAAAAGCCTCATGGGCCTAGAACTCAGTTTACAAGGGTGACTCTCATGCGTGGCCTCCTAAAATCCCAACACAATTCATGGAAATACTAGTCTGAAGTCAGTTTCAGAACTCAGACTTATGGGGAATCACAATAGAGTTCAACCCCAGGTGGACCAAGTAATCTCTTCCAACCACCACACAAATGACCACAATTAAAACCAAAACACTCCCACGTGGCACTCAACTTCTTCCATATAGACATTCATCATAACCTTTGGCTGGAGTATTCCATGAGAGGCACAGCCCAAGACAGTGTCCAAAATGAGCTCCCATGCACCTCATTTGCCAAACTTCAGGGTGGCCTGGACACACTTCCTGTGAACCAGGAGTGATCAAATAGGCCTGCCCTTAATACTGTTCTGCTTCTCAAATTTGAGGGGTTTAGATTCTTTATGTGAATTGGAGTCATGAGAAAAACCAAGCAACTTTGCAGGGCTTTGAATAACTCATTTGACCCATAGGATCCCTATTCTCACTTGATGGAGGTCAGGAACTTAACAGAGGAAAGCAAGAGACTTCATCCACAATGACCGATATTTTTACCATTTTGGTTTTGGATACACACGTGGGAACTTTCTTTAGATCCATCAGGTGCTGAGAATCTAAGCCATAGCCTGACAGAGGGTCAAGAGGCTTATTCAGACACATCCCTTTCCAAAGCAATTAAGGAAGGAGCCACAGGTGATGCCCATTCATTTCCATTTGAAAATGGTTTTCTTCAGGTTTCACAAAGGGGTGGCCTGAGGCAAAGACCTTCCTGACATTCAGGGCAACAGAACAATAGGTAAGCAAATGGTCCAAAGAAGGGTTTCCCCACTGAGACTTTCCTGGTCACACTGATATCTGCGTTTTCTGTGATGCTTGCCATTCCATTCTGCTATCCATTACATGGCCATGTCACAGAGCTTGGAGGTGGTACATATATTGGACACAAAACCATAGGCCTATTCTGAATAGTGGCCAGAATGCGGGAAGAAAACAGAAACTTAGGAAGATAGTAGGGGTTGCTCATTTATAGGGCAAGCTGCAATCCATTCACAAATTGGGTAGGATGAATACTGGGAAGCTTTCTACTAGATAGGACATATCCATTGTTGCATTCTCTTTCACATGTCTACAACCACGGACAGTGTGGGATACATTTACATAGAAACACTCGCCTTGTCAAATGACTTTCTAGAAACAGTCCACTCCAAACCAAACAAACCACCTTTCCTACCTCTCCTCAAAACATGAGAAAAAACCACAAACCCACACCCACACACACAAAGGCACCTCCTTCCCCAAGTAGGTCTGTGACTGTCCAGAGTGTCTTCTGACTGGTGGGCCATTCTATGTTTCAATGAAATGGCCTGTCCTGTCTCAGATCTGGTCTCCTTGGCCATCTCTGTGAAGTTGTCAGGATCCATCAGTGAACCACTTCCTGCTTTCTCATGATAGGCCCCCTCTTCATAGCTCTCTTGGCATTTGGCCTTCCTCACATCTGTAGGTACCAAGAAAGATTGACTCTGTCCTTGGTAAATCAAAACAAGTGAGCCCACTGGGACTGGGACTTGGACTGACTCTGGGTGCCTGGTTTCCTGGATTCCAAGTTCAGAAAGTTTCCTCACCAAGGAAGAGGGGTAGGTCACTTCTTTATGGAACTGAATGAGGTCACTGCCTTGACAACAACTTTGTCTTAACAGTTGCTTCCAAGCGTCCCATGAGATGGATGCTGCCCCTACTTTCTCTGACACTTTCACAAGTTAGAATGGTATATCAAACATAGGCTCCTGGGAACAGCTCCCGATACAGGCCTGGTTTTGACCATCCTCTCTACATTAAAAAGAGAGAGGCTGATTCAGACACATCCTTTCATCCAGACATCTTTGTTTGCCATGGAAGATAACTTTTGCTATCTCAGGTCCTTCATAGCTGCCTACGTCTTCTCCAGGGATCATTTCTTCTTGGACATTTGAGATTTTCAGCAGGTGGTAGATACCCTACATTGCTGTATTGTAAGACAAACTCTGTCCCTGCTCATCTGTAAAATTAGATTGAGTGAACAGTGCATTGTTAGGGTTAATAACATGTTCCATTTGTGTTAGGAATCATTCTGTGGGATGAATAATGGTATTTGGAACCTGGAATACTTATAAGAATATATAGTTGAAATATAAATATGAAAACAGAAATCTAGGTAAGATTTGAATCCCAGAAGGGCATTGGGCCCTTGATTTAAATACTTAGCTTTGAATTAAGTCCTGCACAGTTGTTTCAGATCAATTGGTATACAATGGCATAGGACCTTGTACCTTGAATGATTGAATGTTGAAGAGAACATCCATTCAAAAAGGGATAGTAGGTAGGATTAGGAAGATAGTCGTTAGGTTTAGAATCAAGAGTGAGTATAGGATTTGGACTAAAATTTCTTTAGCAATAGGGTTTCAGGTAGAGAGTGAATGTAAATGTCAGCACATGTGAAGAGTCAGTCACAGTGATGAACTGGGGAAAATATGTAGGAAAACAGATATCAATAGAGACATTAGGAAATCAGGCAAAGTATAAAGTGAGTGATAGGATTAGATATTTTCAACAGGGTTGAGGTTGAATATTTAATCTTCAGAAGAAACAAATATTTAGTCACCAATAGGATTGACATTTGAGAGCATTAGGCAACCTGGACATGGATGTTTTTAGAAATACATGCTCACTTTCCATTTAGACTTTGGTACAATTATGTGTACACGATGTCTATGAATATAGAGATAATGAAGGAATAGATCATAATGTGAATATATAATATAACTGAATCCAACTTTCAATAATGGACTGAATTGATATCTGAAAATATACAGGAAATCTTATATTGACATACAATCAATCATTCATTCCATCCAGTTATACTTCTAATGGTAATATTAGGGTAATGATTTTTCATGAAGAGTGTGTGAGTTTTGCTTCAAAAGTGATTATGTAAATCGAAAATAATGTGTTTGGAAAGAAATCTCATTAAAAGACCAGTCACGAAACCTGGAGGTATACATGTGTTTTGAAGCAGGAATTGATTGAAAATGAAACAAATTCCTATAAATTTGTGAACTTGTGGATGAAATATACATCCTATGATGTGCAAAAACTGAATAAAATAGTAATGTACCAGTGTTGAATAAAAATGAACGTCAGAATACACATCATGTCCCATAGGAATCTACTTGCATTGAAGCTAAACTGGGTCAGTTACTGTAGAATTATTAGGATTTCTAAGCACCATTCACTGAAGTTAGTTTTCAGTACTAGGAAACAAATATGTATTTCAGGTGGATGAATCTTTCTGAGAATAATCTTGTGAAAAGTTGATTATTAATCCACATACATGAGCATGAATGAATTTAGGGAGAGTATAATAAGACAAATATATTTCATATTTTTAATAATCTGTAGAGTGTATATATATATATATATATATATATATATATATATATATATATACACACACACACACACACACAAAACACACACAGACATTAAAAAGTAGCAATATATATGCCAATTGAAATTCACTATGAAATATATATTATCCACAGATCCAAAAATATTTATTTTACTGAACATGTATTTATGTATAATGTTTTGCAACTAGGAAGGTCACCCATATGTTGAATTTTCAGTTCCAAAATCGTTTAAAAGGAGGGATCTCATCTCACAATTTGTATCTGCCAATTCAGCCAAACTCACAAGAATCTACGTGTGATACCATGTAGGATTCTATATGTGCGTATAAAAATACATGTTCTGAATTGGCTACAGAGAAATGGAGACAGGAATTAACATATTTGTTAACTTTAAAAACACATTGAGAGGGTGAGGGGCAGAGCCACCGCCTATGCGTCCAAGGCAGATGGACCTCTGACCCACTGATAGAACAGGCCTAGCACCCGTAGAGTGGCAGAGCCACCGCCCACGCCTGGAAGGTCGGCGGACCTGCTACTGACCTTCAGAACAAGCCCAGCGGCCTGCCGGGTTGGTAGGCACATTGCCCCTATTGTAGGAGGGGCAGACCGTCGCCTGCGCCTGCATGGGAGACTTTGCAAGGATACAAGAGCAATATAAATATATGGGGGAATTTTCAATAACGCAACAGTTTCACCAAGCAGAAAGAAATGCGAACAGTATGAAAAGACAATGAAAGACAGGACCACAAGCAATGCAGCTCAACTCAAGTTTAGAAGAGGTTATATCTGCAGCATATGGAATGTCTTGAGTGGTCAACAGGTCACCTGAAGCCAGGCCCATTGGGATACACAGTATGAGGTCCATGTGTGTTTTGACTGTCAACTATGGCTGCCAAATCTTTCAGAATAAAATCATGTGATATCCTGGCTGGATTCACAGCACTCTGGGGAAAGCCACCCTGGGCCTTGATCTCAGTTTCCAAGGGCGACTCTCAGGCATGGCCTCCTAAAATCCTAACAAAATTCATGGCAATACTTCTCTGAGATCAGATTCAGAAATCAGTTTCTAAGGGGAATCACACCAGAGTTCAAGCCCAGGTGGACCCAGTCATCTCTTCCAACCACCACCCAAATGAACACAATTAAATCCAAAACACTCCCACATGTCTCTCATCTTCTTCGACATACACACTCATCATTCCCTCTGGCTGGAGGTGTCCATGAGGGGCCCAGCCCAAGACAGTGTCCAAAATAACATCCCTTGCCCCTCATTGGCCTAAAGTCAGGGTGGCCTGGACACCCTTCCTGTGAACCAGGATTGATCAAATAGGCCTGCATTTAATTCTGCTCTGCTTCTCCAATTTGTGGCCTTGTGACTCTGGGGTTTAGAGTATTTATGTGAATTGGCATCATGACAACATCCAAGCACCTATGGGCTAGGCTCTGCAGGGATTAGAAGAACTCATTTGATGCAAAGGATCCCTATTCTCACTTGATAGAAGTCAGGAACCTTACAGAGGAAGGTGAGAGACTTCATCAACAATAACTGCTCTTTTAGCCATTATGGTTTAGGATGCACACATGGGATCTTTCTTTAGATCAATCAGGTGCTGGGAATATAAGCCACAGCCTCACACAGGGCCAAGAGGCTGATTCAGACCCATCCCTTACCAAAGCAATTAAGCAAAGAGCCACAGGTGATGCCCATTCATTTCCATTTGAAAACTGTTTTCTTCAGGCTTCACAAAGTTTGGCCTGAGGCAAAGACCTACCTGACTTTCAGGGCAACAGCAGGCCCAAAGCTGGGTTTCTCAATTGAGACTTTACTGGTCACACTGATATCTGAGTTTTCTGAGATACTCCCAATTAACTTCAGCTATCCAGTACATGGCCATGTCACAGAGCTTGAAGGTGGTACATATCTTGGACACAAAACCATGAGCCTATTCTGGAGAGTGGCCAGAATTCATGAAGAAAACAAGAACTTAAGAAGATAGCAGGTTTGGCCCAACCATAAGGCAAGCCACAGTCCATTATCAACTGGGCATGATGAATGCTGGAAAGCTTTTACTAGAGAGGAGACATCCATTGATGCATTCTCTTTTCTAATGTCTACAACCACGGACACAGTGAGATACACAGACATAGAAACACTCGTCTTGTCAAACGACTTACTAGACACAGTCCACTTCAAACCAACCAAACTGCCTTTCCTACCTATTCTCAGAACATGAGGCAAAACCTCAAACTCACACCCACACCCACAAAGGCACCTCCTTACCTCAAGTAGATCTGTAACTATCCGGAGAGTTCTCTGACTGGTGGGCCATACTATGTTCCCACAAAATTGCGTGTCCTGTCTCAGATCTGGTCTCCTTGGACAATTTGATGAAGTTGTCATGAGCCAGCAGTGAGACACTACCTGATTTCTCAGGAAAGGCCCCTCTTGAGAGCTCTCCTGGCATGTAGTCATCCTGGCATCAGTAGGAACCAAGAAAGACTGACTCTGTCTGTGGTAAATCCAAACAAGTGAGCCCACTTGGACTGGGACTGGGTCTGGCTCTGGGTGCCTGGTTTCTTGGATTCCAAGTTCAGAGAGTTCCATCACCAAGGAAATGAGGTAGGACACTTCCTTCTGGAACTGAATGAGGTCACTGCCTTGGCAACAACTTGGTTCTAACTGTTGCTTCCAAGGGTCCCATGAACTGGAGGCTCCCCCTACTACCTGTGACACTTTCACAAGTTAGAATGGTATATCAACCATAAGCACCCGGGAACAGCTCTCCACACAGGCCTGGTTTTGTCCATCTTTTCTACATTAAGAAGAGAGATGCTGATTCAGACGCATCCCTTCTTCCTGACCAGGTTGTTTACCTTGGAAGTTGAATTTGCTCTCTCAGGTCCTTCATAGCGGCCTACATCTTTTCCAAGGATCATATCTGCATGGACATTTGTGGTTCTCAGAAGGTGATAGACCCCCCACATTCCTGTATTGTAATACCATCTCTGTGCCTGCTCCTCTGTAAAGTTAGATTAAGGAAACAGTTTATGGTTAGGGTAAATAAGAGGTTTGATTTTGGTTAAGAAAAAATCTGTGGGATGAATAATGATATGGGAACTTGTGATATTTATAAGAATATAGAGGGGAAATATATCTATGAAAACAGAAATCTAGGTAAGATTTGAAGCCCAGAAGGGCATTGGGCCCTTGAATGGGATACTTAGCTTTGATTTACTTTCTGTACAGATATCTCAGATAAATCGATATACAATGGCATAGGACATTGTACCTTGGATGATTGAATGTAGAAGAGAACATCCAGTCAAAAAGGGATAGTCAGTAGGATTAGGAAGAGTTTCAGTAGGTTTAGGAAGAAGAATGAGTATAGAATTTGGAACAAAAATTCTTTAGTCATAGGGTTTCGCTAAGAGATTGAATGTAAGTATCAGCACATGTGAAGAGTCTGTCACAATGATGAACTGGGAAAAATATGTAGGAAAGCAGATATCAATAGAGACATTACGAAATCAGGCAAAGTATAAAGTGAGTGATAGGATTAGACATTTTCAACTGGGTTAAGTTTGAATATATAATCTTAAAAAGAAACAAATATGTGGTAACAAATAGGATTAAAATTTGAGAGAATTAGACAACCTGGACATGGATGTTTTTATTAAACCATGTTCACTTTCCATTTAGGGTTTTGTACAATCATAAGTGTGTAGTTTGCATTTTGTGTCCAGAATATTAATGTAATAAAATGTATATGTAGATCAGGTGACATAAGTATATCTTCCAGCATTTCTGAGAGCAATATTTTGAAGATGTATAAATTATTATTGGTGGTACAAAGAGGTGTACCCTCTGTCTATAAATATTGAGATAATGCATGAATAGTCAATACTGTGAATAAATAATATAACTAGTTCCACTTTTAATAATGGATTTAATTGATATCTGAAAATATCTTAACAATCTTATAATGATATTCAATCATTCATTCCAACCAGTTATACTTATAATGGTAATATTAGGGTTATGGTTTATCATGAAGTGTGTGTGAGTTTTGCTTCAAAAGTGATTATGAAAATCGAAAATAATGTGTTTAGAAAGAAGTCTCATGAAAAAACCAGTCAAGAAACATGGAGGAATATATTTGTTCTGAATCAGGAAGTGATGGAAAGTGAAACAAATGCCTATAAATTTGCTAACTTGTGGATGAAATATATATCCTAAGATGTGCATAAAGTGAAGAAATAATGTACCAGTGTTTAATAGAAATGAATGCCAAAATACACTTCACGTCCCATAGGAATCTACTTGCATTGATGTTCAACTGAGAAATTTACTGTAGAAATATTAGGATTTGTAAGCACCATTCTCTGAAGTTAGTTGTCAGTACTAAGAAACAAATATGCAGTTCATGTGGATGAATATTTCTGAGAATAATCTTGTGAAAGTTTATTATAAATCCACATAGGGAAATATAATGAATTTTAGGAGTGTACAATAAGACACATATATTTCATATTTTGAAAAATCTGGAGAATGTATATATATATATATATATATATATATATATATATATATATATATATATAAACACACAGAGACATTAAAAAGTAGCAATATTATGCCAATCAAAATTCACCATGAAATATATATCATCCACTGATCCAAAAATATTCATTTTACTGAATGTGGATTTATGAATAATGTTGTTCAACCAGGAAGCTCACCCATAGGTTGAATTTAAAGTTCCAAAAGCATTTAGGAGGAGTGATCTCTTCTCACAATTTGTATCTGCCAAGTAAGCCACCTCACATGAATGTAAGTGTGGTACCAGGTATGATTCTATATGTGCATATATAAATACATTTGCTGAATAGGCTACAAAGAAAGGGAGGCAGGAATTCATATATATGTTAACTTTAAAAACACACGGAGAACTATTTGAACAAAAAAATTAACTAGATTTATAACTCCTACCTTATATAATGCAAAAGGCAATCCAACTATACACCATGCCTCCTCTGAACTGCTTGTATTTAATTCTGTTTGGGTTATTTTTCTCCATCATATTAGGATTAGGAGTCAGAGTCTAGTAGGCTATCGGTTAGTGTCAGGGATTCAGTATTTCGAATGGAAAATTGGTAAATGAATCAAATGTGTATGTAAATATGTACTACACAAAAAACCTTCCCACGCTCTTTGAGAACATTACCTTCTCCTCAAGTAAGACACACTTAGAGGAGAAGAGTTAGAAAATTTGTGAATACATATCTGGAATGGAATATGCTCAGGAATACACTTTGGAAGAAGTAGAGGAGTTTCCAAAAGTAAGTGACAGGGTAAATACTCCACAAACATGGAGCTCTTTGGCCTAAAGACTTCTTGAGAAACTGCCTCTGAGATTGAGCACTTGAAATATATGTAGTTGTCAGGATCTTTATCTTCCTTTGTAGTTACATCATCAAAGCTGGGTCTGCATCTACGTGACCTGGAGGACATGGTTTATTATTTTCCAATGAACATGAGGCAGCAGTGCTGAATTTTCTCTTTGTAGGTAAACTGTGGCCACTTGGGGCTAATTTTCTCCCCGTGTGGACTGTGAAGCCATATGGTCGTCCACCACTTTTCATGGTGTTTTTTGCTGCTGCACTGGAGTTTTGTATTTGCTTCATGAAATAAAAGGAGTTCAACTGGGATACAGTGCTGGAGGGAGTTTTGTCACGTGTAGTGGGTCAGGGTCTGCAGGAGAATGCACCAAGCAGCCTTCTATCCCACATAGCTTGCCCCCTTGACCATAGCAACCTGATTCTGAACATTGCCCTGAAACATCTCCATATAACAAGATGCCTTTACATATAAGGGTCTGCTGACTGCACCATGTCAGTAACATGCCTTTTGGAAGCCAATGGCAGATCCACATTGGCCCACCACAGATGTTTTATCACACACCTGCCAACCATTGCTCTAGGCCCACTACTCAGGATCCAACTTACTGGCATCTCTTTTCTACACCATTTTCATGAAACCCAGTCAATCAAGGCGCTGTCTGGAATACTCATTATCAGCAACAGGACAACCAAAGGTTCTCCAGTGCTACCTGGTAATAAGAATTCAAATATTTCATGGTATTTATCTAGCTATTTTTCAAGTATGAGGTTGGAGTCATTGTGGGCTTCAGTTCATTCAGAAGCCATTAAATGGTGAGGAGGCTCATTTCAATGAACGCTCTTGAGAACTCTCAAAGGGAAGTCTTCCAAAGGAGTGGCCAAAAGGTCACATGAAGCCAGGCCCATTGAGGTCTACAATGTGAGGTCCATGCGTGTTTAGACTCTCAACTATTTCTGCCAAGTTTTTCAGAATAAAATCATGTGATATGCTGGCAGATATTCCCAGTGCTCTGTGGAAAGCCAACCTGGGCATAGATCTCAGATTTCAAGGGTGACTCTCATGTGTGGCCTCCTAATATCCCAACACAATTCATGGCCATGCTTCTCTGAGGTCAGTTCCAGAATGCACTCTCTAAGGGGAATCACACGAGAGTTTAAGCCCAGGTGGACCCAGTCATCTCTTCCAACCGCCACAAAAATGACCACAATTAAAACTAAAACACTCCCACATGACCCTCATCTTCTTGCATATATACACTCATCATCACCTCTGGCTGGAGGTTTCCTTGAGGGGTGCAGCTCAAGACAGTGTCCAAAATAAGATCCCTTGCCCCTCATTTGCCTAATGTCTGGGTGGCCTGGACACCCTTCCTGTGAACCAGGAGTGATCAAATAGGCCTGCCATTAATACTGCTCTGCTCCTACAATTTATGGCCTACTGACTGTCGGGTATATATTCTTAATGTGATTTGGAGTCATGAGAAAACTCAAGCACCTCTGCAGGGCTTTGAATATCTTACTTGAACCAAAGGATCCCTATTCTCACTTGATGGATGTCAGGAACCTTACAGAGGAAGGCGAGAGACTTTATCCAAAATGAGTGCTCTTTTGGCAATTTTGATTTTAGATGCACACATGGGAACTTTTCCAGATCCATCAGGTGCTGAGAATCTAAGCCACATCCTCAAACAGGGCCAGAGGCTGATTGAGATACATCTCTTTCCAATGCAATTAAGCAATTAGCAACAGGTGATGCTTATTCAATTCCATTTGAAAACTGTTTTCTTCAGGCATCACAAATGGGTGGCCTGAGGCCAAGACATTCCTGACATTTGGGCAACAGAATAATAGGTAAGAAAAAGGCCCAAAGCAGGGTTTCTCCACTGAGATTTTACTTGTCACACTGATATCTGTGTTTTGTGAGATGTTCGCCATTCCCTTCAGCTATGCAGTACATGGCCATGTCACAGAGCTTGGATGTGGTACATATCATAGACACAAAACCATGAGCCTATTCTGGAGAGTGGCCAGAATTCAGGAAGAAAACAGGAACTTAGGAAGATAGCAGGTGTTACCATTCAATAAGGCAACCCACAGTCCATTCATAAATTAGGCAGGATGAATGATGGGAAGCTTTCTACTAGACAGGACACATCCAATGATGCATTCTCTTTTCTAAAGTCTAAAACAATGGAAACAGTGGGAAACACAGACATAGAAACACTCGCCTTGTCAAACGACTTACTAGAAACAGTTTAATCCAAACCAAACAAACCGCCTTTCCTACCTATACTCAGAACATCAGACAAAACCACAATAACACACCCAAACCCACAAAGGCACCTCCTCCCCCTAGTAGGTCTGTGACTATCCGGACTGTCCTCTGACTGGTGGGCCATATTATGTTCCCACATCGTGGCCTGTCCTGTCTCAGATCTGGTCTTTTTGGCCAACTCTGTGAAGTTGTCAGGAGAAAGCGGTGAGCCACTACCTACTTTCTCATGAATGGCCTCTCTTCAGAGCTTTCCTGGCATTTGGCCATCCTCATATCAGTAGGTAATAAGAAAGACAGATTCAGTCCTTGGTAAATCCAAACAAGGGAGACCACTGGGTTGGGAGTGGGACTGCCTTTGGGTGCCTGGCTTCCTGGATCCCAAGTTCAGAGAGTTCCATTACCAAGGAAGTGAGGTAGGTCACTTCCTTCAGGAACTGAATGAGGTCAATGCCTTTTCAATGACTTTGTCCTAAGAGTTGCTTCCAAGGGTATCATTAGATGGAGGCTACCCCTACTTCCTGTGACACTTTCACAAGTTAGAATGGTATATCAACATTAGGAACCCAGGAACAGCTCTCCACAAATGTCTGGTTTGGTCCATCTTTTCTACAATAAGAAGACAGAGGCTGATTCAGACACAACCCTTGATCCTGACAGGGTTGTTTGCTATTGAAGATGACTTTTGCTCTCTCAGGTCCTTCATAGCTGCCAACATCTTCTCCAGATATAATTTCTGAACGGACATTTGAGGTTCTCAGCAGGTGGAAGATCCCCTACTTCCCTGTATTATAAGACCAACTCTGTCCCTGTGCTTCAGTAAAGTTAGATTGAGGGAACAGTGTAGGGTTAGAGTTAATAACATGTTAGATTTGGGTTATGAATCATTCTGTTGGATGAATAATGGTATTGGGAACCTGCGATATTTATAAGAATATAGGGGTGAAATATATGTATGAAAACAAAAATCTATTTAAGATTTGAAGCCCAGAAGGGCATTGGGCCATTGATTGTGATACTTAGCATTGAATTATGTTCCTCATAGATGTCTCAGATAAATCGATATACAATGGCATAGGACCTTGTACCTTGGTTGATTGAATGTAGAAGATAACATCCAGTCAAAAACGATAGTCTACAGGATTAGGATGATAGTCAGTAGGATTAGGAAGAAGAGTGAGTTTAGGATTTGGACCAAAAGTTCTTTAGCAATAGGGTTTCGGGTAGAGAATGAAGGTAAATGTCAAGACATGTGAAGAGTCAGTCACAATTATGACCTGGAAAAAATATATAGGAAAGCAGATATCAATAGCGACATTACGAAATCAGGCAAAGTATAAAGTGAGTGATAGGATTATTCATTTTCAACCGGGTTGAGTTTCAATATATAATCTTAGAAAGAAACAAATATGTAGTCACCAATAGCATTGACATTTGAGAGCATTAGGCAACCTGGAAATGGATGTTTTTATCAATCCATATTCACTTTCCATTTAGGCTTTGGTACAATCATAAGTGTGACCTTTGCACTTTGTGTCCAGAATATTTCTGTGATAAAATATATATGTAGATCAGGTGACATGAGTATTTCTTCCAACACTTCTGGGAGCAATATTTTGAAGATGAATAAATTAGTATGGGAGTACAAATAGGTGTACCATGTGTTTATGAATATAGAGATAATGCATGAATAGAACATACTGTGAATAAATAATATAACTGGTTCCAACTTTAAATAACGGTTTGAATTGTATCTGAAAATAAACAGGAAATCTTATATTGATATACAAACATTCATTCCAACCAGTTATACATCTAATGGTAATATTTGGGTTATGGTTTATCATGAAGAGTGTGTGTGTTTTGCTTCAATACCGATTATGGAAATCAAAATAAGGTGTTTGAAAGGAAATCTCATGAAAAGACCAGTCAAGAATCATGAAGGAATACATGTGTTCTGAAGCAGGAAGTGATTGAAAGTGAAACAAATGCCTATAAATTTGTGAACTTGTGGATGAAATATGTATCCTCTCATGTGCAATCCTGAAGAAATAGTAATGCACCAGTGTTGAATAAAAATGAACATCAAAATACACATCATGTCCCATAGGAATCTACTTGCATTGATGGTAAACTGGGTCAGGTACTGTAGAATTATTAGGATTTGTATGCACCATTCACTGAAGTTAGTTTTCAGTACTAGGAAGATAATATGAATTTCAGGTGGATGAATATTACTGAGAATAATCTAGTGAAAATTTGATTATAAATCCACATAAATAAATATGAATGAATTAAGGGAGTGTATTTAAGACACATATATAAAATATTTTGAGAAATCTGGAGTATATATATATATATATATATATATATATATATATATATATAACACAAAACGCAAACACAGGCATTGAAAAGTAGCAATATATGTGCAAAACGAAATTCATCATGAAATATATATCATTCACAGATGCAAAAATATTTATTTTACTCAACATGGATGTGGATAATACTGTATAACTAGGAAGTTCAAACATTGGTTGAATTTTCAGTTCCAACAGCTTTTAGGAGGAGTTTTCTCTTCTCACAATTTGTATCTGCCAAGTCAGCCATCTCACAATAGTATACATGTGATGCCAGGTAGGATTCTATATGTGCAGATAAAAACACATGTGCTGAATAGGCTACAGAGAAAGGGAGACAGGAATTCACATATTTGTTAACTTTAAAAACACATGGAGATCTATTTCAATTAAAAATTAAGAACATTTATAACACCTACCCTTTATCATGCAAAAGGCAAGTTCAACTACTCCATGCCTCCTCTGAACTGCTTGTATTTCTATTCAGCTTGGTTTATTTTTCTCCATCATATTAGGATTAGTAGTCCGAATCTAGTAGGTTTTGGGTTAGTATCAGGAATTCAGTATTTCTAATGGAAAATAAAAAAAAAATGTATCCAATGTGTATGGAAATATGTGCCACACAAAAATCTTCCCACTCTCATCCAGAGCCATGCATTGACATTACCTTCACCCCAAGAAAGACACAATAAGAGGAGAAGAGTTAGAAAATCTGTGAATACATATCTGGAATGGAATATGCTCAGGAGTTCAAAACCTTGGAGTTGGTAGATGAGTTTCCAAAAGTAAGGGACAGGGTAAACACTCCACAAACATGGAGCTCTGTTGGCCTAAAGACTTCTGCAGAAAATGCCTCTGAGTTTGGGTACTTGAAATATACGTTGTTGTCAGGAGCTTTAGCTTCCTTTGTAGTGAGACCATCAAAGCTAGGTCTGCATCTACGTGACCTGGAGGACATGGTTTCTTATTTACCAATGAACATGAGGCAGCAGTGTTGAATTCTCTCTTTGTTGGTAAACTGTGGCAGCTGGGGCCTAAGTGTCTCCCCATTTGGACTGTGAAGCCATTTGGTCATCCTCTACTTTTCGTGGTGTTTCTTGATGTTGCACTAGGAGTTTGGTATTTGCTTCATGAAATAAAAGGAGTTGAACTCGGACAAAGTGCTGGAGGCAGTTCTGTCACGTGTTGTGGGTCAGGGTCTGCAGAACAATGCACTAACCAGGCTTATATCCCACAATGCATGGCCACTTGACCATAGCAAACTTATTCTGAACATTGACCTGAAACCTCTCCATATAACAAGATGCCTTTTCATACAAGCGTCTGCTACCTGCACCATGTCACTCACAAGCAATTTGGAAGGCAATGACAGATTCACCTAGCCACAAAACAGATGTTTTATCACACACCTGCACACCACTGCTCTAGGCCCACTACTCAGCAGGCTCCAACTTACTGGCATCTCTGTGCTACATAATTTTCACCAAACCCAGTCAATCAAGGCACTGTCTGGTATGGTCATGATCAGCAACATGACATCCAAAGTTTCTCCAGTGCCAACTGGTCATGGGAATTTAAAAAAATTTATGATATTTATGTATCCACTTTTCAAGGTTGAATTTGGAGGCACTGTGGGTTTCAATTCATTCAGGAAACATTAAATGCTGAGTAAGCTCATTTCAATGAAAGATCTGGAGAACTCTCACAGGCAAGGCTTACCAAAGAGTGGCCAAAAGGTCACAAGAAACCAGGCCTATTGAGATCTACAATGTGAGGTGTATGTGTGTTTTGACTCTAAACTATGGCTGCCAAGTCTTTCAGAATAAAATCATGTGATATGCTGGCTGAGATTTCCAGTGCTCTGTGGAAAGCCACCCTGGGCCTATATCTCAGTTTCCAAGGGCGACTCTCATGCGTGGTCTCCTAAAATCCCAACAAAATTCATGGCAGTACTTCTCTGAGGTCAGTTCCAGAACTCAGTCTCTAAGGGGAATCACACCAGAGTTCAAGCCTATGTTGACCCACACATCTCTTCCAACACCCACACAAATGACCACATTTAAAACCAAAACACTCCAACATGACCCTCATCTTATTCCATCTAGACACTCATCTTTATCTCTGGCTGGAGTTTTCCATGAAGGACGCAGGCCAAGACAGTGTCCAAAATAAGCTCGCTTGCCCCTCATTTGCCTAAAGTCAGGGTGCCCTGGACATCCTTCTTGTAATCCAGGAGTGAACAAAAGACCTGCTGTTAATACTGCTCCGCTTCTCCAAATTGAGGACTACTGACTCTGGGGTTTAGGTTTTTTATGTGAATTGGAGTCATGAGAAAACCCAAGCACCTATGGGCTAGCCTCTGCAGGGATTTGAAGAACTAATTTGAAACAAAGGATCCCTATTCTCACATTATGGAGGTCAGGAGCCTTACAGAGGAAAGTGAAAGACTTCATCCACAATGACTGCTCTTTTGCCCATTTTGGTTTTGGATGCACACATGGGATCTTTCTTTAGATCCATCATGTGCTGAGAATCTAAGCCACAGCCTCACACAGCACCAAGAGGCTGATTCAGACACATCCCTTTCCAATGCAATTAAGCAAAGAGCCACAGGTGAGGCCCATTAATTTCTATTTTAAAAATGTTTTCTTCAGGCTTCACAAAGCTGTGGTCTGAGGCAAAGGCTTTGCTGACATACATGGGAAGAGAACAAAAGGTAAGCAAAAAGCCCAAAGCAGGGTTTCTCCACTGAAACTTACTGGTCACACTGATATCTGAGTTTTCTGAGATGCTCGCCATTCCTTCAGCTATCCAGTACATGGCCATGTCACAGAGCTTGGACGTAGTACATATCTTGGACACACAACCATGAGCCTATTCTGGAGAGTGGCCAGAATTCAGGAAGAAAACAGCAACTTAGGAATGTAGCAGGTGTTGCCCATTGATAAAGCAAGCTACATTGCATTCATAAATTGGGCAGGATGAATGCTGGAACGCTTTCTACTAGACAGGACACATCCATTGATGCATTATCTTTTCTAATGTCTACAACCACGGACACATTGGGATACACAGAAATAGAAACAGTCACCTTGTCAAATCACTTATTAGAAACAGTTCACTCCAAACCACACAAACCACCTTTCCTACCGATTCTCAGAACATGAGACAAAACCACAAACACACACCCACACCCACAAAGGCACCTCTTTTCCCCAAGTAGGTTTCTGACTATCCGGTGTGTCCTCTGACTGGTGGGCCATACAATGTTTTCCCAAAATGGCCTGTCCTTTCTCAGATCTGGTCTCCTTGGCCAACTCCGTGAAGTTGTCAGGAGCCAGCGGTGAGCCAATACCTGCTTTCTCAGGAAAGGCCACTCTTCAGAGCTTTCCTGGCATTTGGCCATGCACACATCAGTAGGAAATAAGAAAGACTGACTCTGTCCTTGGTAAATCCAAAGAAGTGAGAACACAGGGACTGGGACTGGGACTGGATTTGGGTGCCTGGCTTCCTGGATCCCAAGTTCAGAGATTTCCATCACCAAGGATGTGAGGTGAGGTCACTTCCATCAGGAACTGAATGAGGTCACTGCCTTGGCAACCGTGTTGTCCTAACAGTTGCTTCCAAGGGTACCATGAAATGGAGGCTACCCCTACTTCCTGTGACACTTTCACAAGTTAGAATGGTATATCAACCATAGGCAACTGGAAACAGCTCTCCACACAGGCCTGGTTTGGTCCTTCTTCTCTACATTAAGAAGAGAGTGGCTGATTCAGACACATCCCTTCATCCTGACCAGGTTGTTTGCAATGGAAGATGACTTTTGCTGTATCAGTTCCTTCATTGTTACGCACTACTTCTTCAGGGATCATTTTTGCATGGACCTTTGAGTTTCTCGGCAGTTAGAACATCCCCTACATTCCTGTATTGTAAGACCAACTCTGTCCCTGCTCTTCTGTAAATTTAGATTGAGGTAACAGTGTATGGTTATGGTTAATAACAGGTTTGATTTGGATTAGGAATCATTCTGCTGGATGTATAATGGTATTGGGAACTTGCAATATTTACAAGAATATATAGGTAAAATATAAGTATGAAAACAGAAATCTAGGTAAGATTTGAAGCCCAGAAGGGCATTGGGCCCTTGATTGTGATACTTAGCTTTGTTTTATTTTCTGCACAGATGTCTCAGATAAATCGATATACAATTGCATAGGACCTTGTACCTTGGATGATTGATTGTCAAAGAGAACTTTCAGTTATAAAGGGATAGTCGGTTGGATTAGGAAGATAGTCGGTAGGTTTAGAAAGGAGAGTGAGTATAGTATTTGGACCAAAAGTTATTTAGCTATAGGGTTTTTTGTATAGAGTGAATGTAAATGTCCACACATGTGAGAGTCAGTCACAATGATGAACTGTTGAAAATATGTAGGAAAGCAGATATCAATAGAGACATTAAGAAATCTGGTAAAGTATATTCGGTAGTGAGTGTTTAATAAAATAGGTACTTGTCACTCCCTGTTATCCTGTATGCTTAATAAAGCACTGTTGAAATCTTGAGAACTGTTTCCTAATCTTGTTTCCAGAATGTGCTGACCCCAACTGCCAAACTGCAGAATGTACTCCCTCGCTCGTTTGCACGCAAACATCTCACTCGCCCGGACCCATCAATTAACTTCCCTCCCTGCCCTCTCCAATGAAAATATATAAGCTCTGCTTAAGCTGTTCTCAGGGCTCTCTTCTCTATTCAAGTGAGCTCTGAGCCCCAGCATGCTGGACCCCCAGTAAACCCTTTGCTTTTGCATGAGACAGTCTCTTGGTGGTCTCTTCCCGCAACGCTCGCCCGACCTTTACATATGGACATTCCACCGAGATCCGGCAGCGGCGGACGAGAGACCCCAACAGGCTTCTCTCGGGGTATGTAAGGTGCCACTTTCTGGTTTCAGGTTTCAGGTTATGGCTTGGCAAAATGGCTGTCAATGAAGAGTGTGAGCTCTCTCCGACAGTGGCTGACAGACGTGTCACAGAGCCACAGGCCACGTACCTGGGGGACGCCCCTGAGGATTCAGGAAATCGAGGAACAATAGTCTCTTCGAATCAGTGATATTTTGTTTCAGATTTGGTATTGCCAGCCCATTGGGTTTTGCCGGCTACTCAGTCCTGGTCTCAGTGTTGGACGTCCATTGGGTGTCTTTATTTTCTTGTCTTGTCTGTGTCGTGTGTCGTTGCTTTTACTGTTTGTGTATCTTTCATTATGGGACAGAGCACTTCAATGCCTCTGTCCCTGACCCTTGATCACTGGACCAAAGTACACTTAAGGACTCAGAGTCTTTCTTTTTCAGTAAAACCCTGGACCTAGCAGACTCTCTGTGACTCAGAATGGCTCACCTTTAGATTCGGATGGCCCCTAGAAGGATATTTCTACTTCCCACTAATTTAAAAAGTAAGAGATATTGTCTTTCAGCCAGGGAAACATAGCCATCCAGATCAACAGCCATATATCTTAACTTGGAAGGACCTCTGCAAATCTCCTCCTCCATGAGTGAGGCCTTTGCTTGCCCCTGCCCCTGCTCCTAATCCTTCCCCCATGATCTCTCAAACCCTCTGCTCCTCCTCCTCCTCCACCCTGTGTTCTCCCTGAGTCAAAGATTTGACTCTACTGGACTCTCCTGCCCCTGCTTATCTCCTGCCCACGTCCCCCAACCCCCAACACCCTCTAAGTGATTCCCCTGCTGCTGACACTGCCTCTCCACCATTGGAGGAAGCTAAGCCAGCCCAGCGCACCACCAGATAACTCCCCTGCTGCACACACAGCCCCTCCTCCCCTGGAGGAAACTGGTCAGGCTAAAGGAACTCACCAGCGGTAAATATTTGAAAACGCTGGTACTCCCGTTATGCTCCCCCTCAGTACCTACAGGCTAGTGACTGACAACGTCCTTGGGGGAAAAATGCAAGACTATCAATATTGGCCTTTCTCCTCTTCAGACGTATATAACTGGAAAAATAATAATCCCCCTTTTACCGAGGACCCCACCCGGCTCTCAGGTGTGGTTGAGTCATTGATGTTTTCACACCAGCCTAATTGGGATGACTGCCAACAACACCTAGGGACTCTCTTCATGACAGAGGAACAAAAGAGAATCCTCCTGGATGCTAGAAAAAAATATTCTCGGACCAGATGGGTGACCGACACAACTTCCCAAAATATTCAACACGGCTTTCCCTTGAACCAACCCAACTGGGACCCCAACACCTTTGAAGGTAGGGAGCATTTGTCCACTTATCACCGGGCTCTAATTGCGGGTATTTTTGTGGCCGCTAGGTGACCAACAAATTTGGCCAAGGTAAGAGAGATTATTCAAGGGCCTGATGATTCCCCCTCTATGTTTCTAGAGAGAATTATGGAGGCATATAGGAGATATACTCCTTTCGATCCTCAGGCAGAGGATCAAAATGCATACGCATGATGGCCTTTATTGGGCAAGCTGCCCTGGATATTAAAAGAAAGTTATAATGCTTAGATGCATTACAAGATATGACTTTGAGAGATTTAGTCTGAGAAGCCAAGAAGGTATACTATAAGATAGAAACTGAGGAAGAGTAGGGAGCAAAGGGAGGATAAAGAAAAAGACAGACTAAGGCATTGACTAAGATCTTGGTCTCAACAACAAATAGGCCAGAAATAAGAAACATGTAGACAGGAAGGAATACCTGGTCCCACACTACAGGCCACCCCTGGCCTCAGACTAATGTGCCTACTGTAAAGAAAATGGACTCTGGGTCAAAGAGGCCCCTAGAAAAAGACAGCCATGCCAGCCAGCCATTCTGACTCTGGAGGATGACTAAGAACGTCGGGGCTCAGATCTCCTCACAGAGATCAGGGTAACTTTTGAAGTAGAGGGGACCCCAGTAAACTATGAAGTAGATACAGGGGCAATATACTCAGCCCTTAAGGCCCCATTGGGCTCTCTTTCAAATAAAAGGTCTCTAATTCAAGGGGCTAATGACAGTAAATATTTGGCTTGGACAATTAAGAGGACCATGGACCAGGGGGAAAAAATATCCATCACTCCTTTTTAGTAATCCAAGAATGCCCGGCCCCATGATGGGCAGAGATCTGCTCACCAAGCTCCGGGCCAAAATAACTTTTAACCCTGAAGGCCCTCAAGTGGAATTTCTAAATCCTTCAGTAAAAACTCCTATAGTCACGGCTCTAAATATGACCGTAGAAAATGTACATCAACTCACTCACCTTGGTTCAAAAAAATTGTATTCATTCCTGAAGGATCAAGAACAGAGTTTTCCAATAACCGACTCACAGAGAAAGAAAATAACTGAACGGGTAACAAAAGCCTTTCGGGTCCATGAATTGGTTAATGATTACCCTTCCAAGCTTCCTGCAGGAAAGCACCTACGAGGAGCCAGACCAGGACAATTCTGGTAAGTGGACTTTACTAAAATTAAGCCAGCAAGTGATGAACTTAAATATCTCCTAGTCTTTGTAGATACTTTTTCAGGATGGATAGAAGCCCTCCCCAGGAAAAAAAAAGAAAAAAGAAAAAAAAGAAACAGCACAAATGGTGGTCAAGATGATCCTGGAAGATATTTTTCCAAGAAACGGCCTCCCTAAAGTAATAGGGTCTGATAATGCACCCGCATTTGTGGCTCAGGTAAGTCAGAGGTTTGCCAGGACCCTGGGGATTAATTGGAAGTTACATTGTACTTATAGACCACCGAGTTCAGGACAGGTAGAAAGAATGAATAGAACCATTAAAGAGACCATACCGAAATTAAGCTTAGAGACCGGCATAAAAGATTGGACTATGCTCCTGCCTTATGCACTGTTTAATGCAAGAAATACTCCCTCTGTTTCTTTGTGTAACCTCACCCCCTATGAAATTCTCTATGGTGTCTCTCCTCCAGGACGGGACCTAACCCAAACTCTAAGACCTAAGGATCCCTTCCACACCCCCTTGCTTGACAGAATTAAAGCTCTTAAAAGAACACAGGGATACCTGCGAAAACAGATAGCCACTGCCTACCAAACTGGGGACGAGGGAACTGCACATCGATATCAAGTAAGAGACTTCGTCTAGGTAACACGACATCAGGTGTCATCCCAGGAACCCCGCTGGAAAGAACCATAGCAGGTGGTACTTATAACACCTACAGCAGTAAAGGTAGACAGAATCTCTTCCTGTATCAATATCTCTCATCTCAAGCCTGCGGCCTGTCCAGACTCTGGCTGAAAACTGGAAAAGACTGGTAAAACTTTCAAATTGTGTATTCGCCGTGTGGATAAGGCTATAGACTCTCCCCTTGACCACCAGTAGTCCTAACCCTCATCAGCCCGTTCAGCAGCGATGGCCGATCACAATCCTACTGGAAAAGAAGTATGGTCTATCTTGCATACAGCCCATTTAGGGACCTGGTGGCCATCTCTCCCCCCAGACATTTGTCAGCTGGGTATAGGTCTTTCCTATTGGGATATCCCTGATGAAGAGGATCCCACTAAAATTCCATTAAATCCCTTCTACACAATAGATAATGGAAACAATCATTATGGATGTAGGGACACGCGAGCCAGATGCAGGTTGGCTTGCCTAGATTACTGTTTGCCCGGCGGTCTATCAAAGACACAACAGTCACGGCTGTGTTCGGGGATAGCCGACTTCTTCTGTAAGTCATGGAGATGTGAGCATACAGGAAGTGCCTGATGGAACCCAAACTCCTAATCAATTTCTTTACAAAGCATTGGCCGTATTATAATTAGATAACCAAAACTGATGGCCCACAGAGGGGTCTCTTGATCCTCAAATCTGCATGACCTTTTTAACTTCTGCAAGTGATCAAAAAGGTGAAAGGTGATTCCCCTATGTGGAGGCATTTTCCCTCCTTTGCTCACATCCTGAACTATACTTCTCCAATAGATCATCACACGCAGCCTTCTGCTCCAGACCCACTGCGGTCACTCCCACCTCAGCAACATGATTTCTCCCCTCCAATTTCTAGATCAAAAACCCAAACCTCCGCCGATTCTCAGACCATTACTCTCTTGCTGAGGTAGCAGGAACATAGGTACCCCTCCACCCACTCACTAATCTCTTCTCCTGTCAGTGCCTGCACCAGGTCCCACCAGGTCCTCTTACCAGTTAACCCAAAGCTCAAACCAGGTGAGGAGAGCCCTCAGATCCCTATCCAAAATGAAATGAAAATGGCCTTTAAAGTTTCTTTGTCATCACTGAAAACAGGTTACTAAGAATGTAAAGTCCCTCACAGTTTTTTTGGGATACTAACACCCGTATTCCCCTCTGCTCTACCTGTTCTACTGCTCAACTTTTTGTTTCTAGGAAAATCCCAAACCCCTTTCCCATTACTCTTTCACATCTCTCCTACCTCATTCAGATCAACGGAGCTACTCACATCCACACCTTCCCCGTCTTCCCCCTCTGTACCAGGCCCACAGAAAAGTCTTAACTGACCTTCTCCAGAAGTCTTCACCATGGCTGACTTTAGGACTTTCAGCAAAAGAGTCCCTATAAAAGAGTTCAGAGTAGATAAACTTCCTCTTTTAGTGTTGCCCTGTTCTACTTGGCCACTGGCTAAAACAATCAGCACTCCTACGCTAGACACCTCCTTACTAGTTTTTCACAAAATATGTGAACAAGGCCTCTGGCCTTGAGCTGGGGCTTCACAGAGATGGCTAGATTTCTATGATAAAGATTTTACCAACTGGGCTCCATGGTAACAGCTGGCAGGGGGAAAATATAAAGGGAAGAAAAAGCTCTCCCTCACCCAGGTGTCCTTGAAAAGTTAACTTGCCCAGAACAGAGGAAAAAGCAGGAAAAAAACTGCCTTTTGTGAACTTCTGCAGACTGTGAACTTCTGAGCCCCTTCCCTTACATGTTGGGTACAAAATTCTGAAACTACCGAAACTTGGGTTTCAGGGGATTAGTTGATTACAACAGAAGTAATGCCCTCTGAATCCGTTTGCAACAAATAGGACTGTCTCCCTGTCTTTGGTACTATCTTAGGTGCCTTGCCTTGTCCGTCCTTACAAAAGTATAATTCTATATACTTAAACATTGTTTATGTTTTCATCAAATGGTCAACAGCTGTGATTAATTGTGTAATGGTGCAGATGTTTCCCAGAGTGTTTATTATGATGCAGGCTCATTTGAAGATCAAATAGGTGGCCATAAAACCCGGTTCCACTGGGAACATATATCCCTCACTTTAGCCATCCTATTAGGAATAGGAGTTGCTGCAGGGGTGGGCACAAGAACTACTGCCTTGGTCCATGGGACAAAACAAATGACCCAATAAGAAGCAGCAATAGACCAAAACTTAAAGATATTAGAAACCTCTATCACAGCTTTGCAGGAATTTTTAACCTCTCTCTCTGAAGTTGTTTTACAGAACAGTCGAGTGTTGATCCTCCTCTTCATGAGAGAAGGGTTCCTTTGTTCTGCATTGATGGAAGAATGTTGTGTTTATGCCGACCATAGTGGAGTTGTTAAAAAATCTATGAGTAAATTAAAAAATGCCTTGAAGAGTGTCAACGAGAGAGAGAGGCCCAAAAAGGGTGGTTTGAGTCTTGGTTCACACAGTCCCCCTCATTAACTACGAATTTATCAACCCTGGCCAGTCCAATAATAATCCTCATATTATTGCTAACTATAAAATCCTGTTTACTAAACCGTGTAATTTCTTTTCTCCAAGCTGAAATTGGACAAGTTGAACTTATGGTAATACCCCATTAGCAGACAAATAATGTGACACCCCCCAATAATCACTTTTATGATTAAAAGTAGCCAGAAGAAGAATTGGGGGATGAAAGGTTAATAAAATAGGCACTTGTCACTTCCTTTTTTTTCTGTACGCTTAACAAAACACTGGTGAATTATTGAGAAATGTTTGCTAATCTTGTTCCCAGAATGTGCTGTCCCCAACTGACAAACTGCAGAATGTACTCCCTCACCCGGTTGCACGCAAACTGCCCACTTGCCCTGACCCATCAATAAACTTCCCTCCGTGCCATCACAAAGGAAAGTATATAAGCTCTGCTTAAGCTGTTCTCAGGGCTCTCTACTCTATTCAAGTGAGCTCTGAGTACCAGCATGCTGGACCCCCAATAAACCCTTTGCTGTTTCATGAGATAGTCTCTTGGTGGACTCTTCCTCCAACGCTCGCCTGACCTTTACTTGGATGATTGAATGTTGAAGAGAACATCCATTCAAAAAGGGATAGTCGGTAGGATTAGAAATATAGCTGGTAGGATTAGGACGACGAGTGAGTATAGGATGAACTGGAGAAAATACGTAGGAAAGCAGATATCAATAGAAACATTATGAAATCAGGCAACGTATAAAGTGAGTGATAGGATTAGACATTATCAACACGGTTGAGTTTCAATATATAATCTTAGGAAGAAACAAATATGTACTAACCAATATGATTGACATTTGAGAGCATTAGGCAACCTGGACATGGATGTTTTTAGTAATCCAGGATTGCTTTCCATTTAGGCTTTGGTACAATCATAAGTGTGACCTTTGCATTTTGTGATCTGAATATTACTGGGATAAAATGTATATGTAGATCAGGTGACATGAGTATTTCTTCTAACATTTCTGGGAGCAATATTTTGAAGACGTATAAATTAGTATTGGGGGTACAAAAGTTGTACCCTGTGTCTATGAATATAGAAGTAATGCATGAATTGACAATACTGTGAATAAATAATATAACTGTTTCAACATTAAATAATGGACTGAATTGATATCTGAAAATATATAAGAAATCTTATATTGATATACAATCATTCATTCCATCGAGTTATACATCAAATGGTAATATTAGGGTTATGTTTTATCATGAAGGGTGTGTGCGTTTTGCTTCAAAAGTGATTATGGAAATGGAAAATAATGTGTTTGGAATGAAGTCTCATGAAAAGACGAGTCAAGAAACATAGAGGAATACATGTGTTCTGAAGCAGGAAGTGATTGTAAGTATAACAAAAGCCTATAAATTTAGTAAGTTGTGGATGAAATATATATCATATGATGTGCAAAAACTGAAGAAATAGTAATGTAACAGTGTTTAATTAAAATGAACATCAAAATACACATCATGTCCCATTGGAATCTACTTGCATTGATGTTAAACTGGGTCAGTTACTGTAGAAACAATAGGATTTGTAAGGACCATTTAATCAAGTTAGTTTTCAGTACTAGGAAACAAAAATATATTCAAGGTGGATGAATATATCTGAGCATAATCTTGTGAAAATTTGACTATAAATCCACATTAATTAACATGAATGATTTTAGGGAGTGTATATATGACACAAATATTACATATTTTGAAAAGTCAGGAGAATATATATATATATATATATATATATATATATATATATATATATATATACACAAAAACACACACAGACACATTAAAAATTAGCAATATATATGCCAAACAAAATTCGTCATGAAATATACATAATCCACAGATTCAAATGTATTCATTTTACTGAACATGGATTTATGTATAATGTTGTTCAACTAGGAAGCTCACCCATAGGTTGAATTTTCAGTTCCAAAAGCATTTAGGAGGAGTGATCTCTTCTCAGAATTTCTTTCTGCCAAGTCAGCAACTTCACAAAATTTATGAGTGATATCAAGTAGGATTCTATATGTGCATATAAAAATACATGTGCTGAATAGGCTCCAGAGAAATGGAGACAGGAATTCACACATAAGTTAACTTTAAAAACAATGGAGAACTATTTCAATTAATAATTCACTAGATTTGTATCACCTACCAAAAATCATGCAAAAAGGCAGTCCAACTATACATGATGCCTCCCCTGAACTGCTTGTATTTCTCTAGTGTTTGGGATATTTGCCTCCATCATATTAGGATTAGTATTCAGAGTCTAGAAGGGTGTGTGTTAGTATCAGGGATTCAGTATTTCGTATGAAAAATAGGAAAATGAATCCAATGTGTATGCAAATATGTGCTACAAAAAATCTTCCCACTCTCATCCAGAACAATGCCTAGACATCACCTTCGCCCCAAATAAGACACAATTAGGGGAGAAGAGTTAGAAAATCTTTGAATACATATCTGCAATGAAAAATTATCAGGAGTTCACAACCTTGGATATGGTAGAGGAATTTCCAAAAGTAAGGGACAGGGTAAACACTCCACAAACATGGACCTTTTCCTGCCTAAAGACTTCTTGATAAACTGCCTCTAAGGATGGGCACTTGAAATATATGTTGTTTTCAGGAGCTTTAGCTTCCTTTCTAGTGAGACCATCAAAGCTAGGTCTGATACTCTGTGACCTGGAGGATATGCTTTCTTATTTTCCAATGAACATGAGGCAGCAGTGCTGAATTCTCTCTTTGTAGGCAAACTGTTGCCACGGGGGGCTAAGTGTATCCACATGTTGACTGTGAGTTCATTTGGTCATCCTCCACATTTCGTAGTGTTTCTTGGTGCTGCACTGGAAATTTGGTATTTGCTTCACGGAATACAAGGAGCTCAACTGGGACATAGAGCTGGAGGGAGTTCTGTCAGGTATGGTGGGTCAGGATCTGCATGAGAATGCACCAACCAGACTTCTATCCCACATAGTTTGCCCCCTTGACCATAATAACCTGATGGTGAACATTTCCGTTAAACCTGTCCTTATAAAAAGATGCCTTTACCTATAAGAGTCTTCAGGATGCAACATGTCAGCCACAAGCCATTTGGAAGTCAAAGGCAGATCCACAAGGCCCCAGGACAGAAATTTTATCACAAAACTGCACACCACTGCTCTTGGTCCACTACTCAGTAGGCTGCAACTTACTGGCATCTCTGTTCTACACCATTTTCATAAAAACCAGTCAATCAAGGCACTGTCTGGTACACTCAGGATCAGAAACAGTACATCCAAAGGTTCTCCTGTACCACCTGGTGAAGGGAATTTCAAAAATGTCATGGTATTTATCTAGCCATTTTTCAAGGATGATATTGGAGGCACTGTGGGTTCCAATTCTTTTAGGAACCATTCAATGGTGAGGAAGCTCATTTCAATGAATGTTCTGGAGAACTCTCACAGGCAAGTCATCCAAAAAAGTGGCAAAATGGTCACGTGAATCCAGGCCCATTGAGGTCTACAAAGTGAGGTCCATGTTTGTTTTGACTCTCAACTATGTCTGCCAAGACTTTCAGAAAAAAATCATGTGATATCCTGGCTGAGATTCCCAGTGCTGTGTGGAAAGCCACCCTGAGCCTAGATCTCAGTTTCCAATGGCGACTCTCATGCGTGGCCTCCTAAAATCCCAACGCAATTCATGGCAATACTTGTATAAGTTCAGTTCAGAACTCAGTCTCTTAGGGGAAACACACCAGAGTTCCAGCTCAGGTGGACCAAGTAATCTCTTCCAACCACAATTAAAACCAAAACACTCCCACATGGCCCACATCTTCTTCCATTGAGACACTCATCAAAACCTCTGGCTGAAGGTTTACATGATGGGTGCAGCCCAAGACAGTGTCCAAAATATGCTCCCTTGCCCCTCTTTTGCCTAAAGTTAGGGTGGCCTGGACCCCTTTCCTCTGAACCTGGAGTGATCAAATAAGCCTGCTGTTAATTCTGCTCTGATTCTCCAATTTGAGGCCTACTGACTGTCAGTTATAGATTCTTTATGTGATTTGGAGTAATGAGGAAACCCAAGCACCTATTGTCTACCCTATGCAGGGCTTTGAAAAACTCATTTGAACCAAAGGAACCCTATTCTCACTTGATGGATGTCAGGAACCTAACAGAGAAAGGCAAGAGACTTCTTCCAGAATGACTGATATTTTTACATTTTGGTTTTTGATACACACATGGGAACGTACTTTAGATCCATCAGCTGCTGAGAATCTAAGTCATAGCCTGACACAGGGACAAGAGGCTGATTCAGACACATCCCTTTCCAATGCAATTAACCAAAGAGCTACAGGTGATGCCCATTAATTTCCATTTGAAAACTGTTTTCTTCAGGCTTCAAAAAGGGGTGGCCTGAGGCAAGAAACTTTCTTACACTCAGGGCAACAGAACAATAGGTAAGCAAAAGACCCAAAGCAGGGTTTCTCCACTGAGACTTTCCTGGACACATTGATATCTGCATTTTCTGCGATGCTCGGCACTCCATTCTGCTATCCAGTACATGGCCATGTCACAGAGCTTGGAGGTGGCACATATCTTGGACACAAAAACATGAGCCTATTCTGGATAGTGGGCAGAATTCGGGAAGAAAACAGGAACATAGGAGGATAGTAGGGGTTGCTCATCCATAAGTCAAGCTACAATCTACTCATAAATTGGGTAGGATGAATGCTGGGAAGCTTTCTACTAGACAGGACATATCCATTGATTCATTCTCTTTTCTCATGTCTACAAACACGGACACAGTGGGATACAGAGACATAGAAACACTAGCCTTGTCAAACGGCTTTCTAGAAGTACTCCACTCCATACCAAACAAACTGCCTTTCCTACCTATTCTCAGAACATGAATAAAAACCACAAACTTACACCAACAACCACAAAGGCACTTCCTACCCCCAATAGGTCTTTGACTATCCAGAGTGTCCTCGGAGTGGTGGACCATAGTATGTTACCCTGAATTGGCCTGTCCTGTCTCAGATCTGGTCTCCTCGGCCAA